>NW_012114633.1:1998634-2032120 GCF_000951035.1 Colobus angolensis palliatus
GAGATCCGGCCACTGCACTACAGTCCGGGCGACAGAGCGAGACTCCGCCTCAAAAAAAAAAAAAGAAAAATATTGCTGCTGCGGCCCCATCCTCCAGAGATTGATATAATTGCTCTGGGTACAGCCTAGACATCTGAATGTGCAAAAGCTCCCCAGGTGATGCCAATGCACAGCTCTATGAGAACCACTGAAATAGAGTAATCCTCTGAAGAAAGGAAGAATATTTAGAAATATAACGCAGGCAGCCAGGCGGGCGCCGTGGCTCATGCCTGTGATCCCTGCACTTTGGGAGGCTGAGGCGGCTGGATCACAAGGTCAAAAGACCGACACCAGCCTGGCCAACATGGCGAAACCCTGTCTCTACTAAAAATACAAAAATTAGCTGGGCGTGGTGTTGGAGGAAAATCACTTGAACCCGGGAGGCAGAGGTTGCAGTGAGCCGAGATTGCGCCACTGCACTCCAGCCTGGTGACACAGCAAGACTCCATCACAAAAAAGAAAAAAAAAGGAAATATAACGTAGGCATTTTCATAAACTGAAGTTAAGTCTAGTTGAAACAGAGTTGAGAAAAATGATGGTATAACTTGCAGAAGGAGGACACCTTCAGCAACACAGGTATGGAGAGAAACTTGAATTAACCAGAAGTGAAAAATATTCTTGGATTGCTGAAGGGTATAGGGTATTTCACCCAGCACCAAGTTAAAGGATGTTTACACGGGAACATCTGACTTCTGTTCTGATTAGGTCTGTAGCAAACAAACTTTTAAAACATAATGTAGTTTCCTGATTAGACTTTTCTACCTGATAGGATGTGTCCTCTGGCAACAAGAGACTCTCAATCTTAGGGCCAAGACTCTAAAATCCATGCAGACAAGGAATATCTTCGTTATGTTTACTACTGGTATCTGGTAACTCAATAAATACTTGAGAAATGACTCAAATTGTTTATGAGTTATAACTCAGTTTCCTTTGAGTGTTATAAGCATTTCTTTTCCCAGGGCTAATTAGATCTTAGGACCTACTGGAAGACAAAGTCAACTAGATATCCCATCATAATCTCATTAACCTATTTTTTTTAAAGTTTCCATGTGTTGTGACATGATATTAAGCCCTTGCCCATTAGCTTAAGATCAATAATCTTTTTCTAGCAAAATTAAAACAAAATCAGTTTCTTTGACTTTAGAAATGTCATTGAATGTATCCTCTTAATCTAACTTTCCAGTGCAATCTCTGCTTACCATCTCCCCTGCTCGTGAAAACATTTAAATCTACATCAGCACAGCAATGTGTCAGGTAATAAGTCCTTTTCCCTGCCAACTGTAAAGAATGACTTTGACACTCGGCCCATTTAGTGACAGTAACCTGAGGTCTCACTAGAAAGAAATTAATATCGGCAGTCATTTCTGAGTGTACTCAAGCATTTCTCTTAACTCAGAAACCTCTTCCCTTTCTACCAAGGAATTGGTAGCTTTCCTTTGTAGATTCTGCTAAATGGGCAACAATACAAGCAGATGCTGTGCTGAAGAACTCTGTTCCAGGGACCCCATGGGCACAGCCACCAGCACACACACTTCCATCTAGGAAGGCACCCAGTGCTGGCCAGGAGCTTGCAGTGATGATGATGGCAGAGAAATAGGGGAGTCAAGACACTTACCGTATTTCTTTCTTTCTTACTTCCAGATATTGGGGAACCTGTTACTTTGGGAAGAAAGGTGAGGAAGTGCCCCTGGTCTCAATCTTAGTAAGAAAGAAAAGCAATAAATGAAAATATTAAAAGTGCCTGGAGTTTAGGTGCTGAGTCTGCCACTAAGTAGCTGTATAACCCTAGGGAGTTACTTGACCTGGGGAACTTTACTTTCTTATCTGTAAAATGGGATTCGTAATAATAACAGCTACATCATGAGGCTGTTTTGAAAAATAAATCAGACAATACATACACCACTTGCCACAATGCTTACAAAGAGTGGGCCCTCAATTAGTACCTTCCATTAACTATTAAATATAGAATACGATTGAGGGAGAACATACTAACAAAAAGGCATTCGCTAGCAAGGTCTGGTTTAGGTGAAAGGAATGATCTGATGTTTTTTTCTGTGATTCTGTGACCCTGATTTTCTAGAACATGTAAATTCTTTGGGAACATTCTGGGCAGAGTCTGGTTCCTTAAAGAAATTCACAAATCTTACTTGTGGGGGAGAATTAAGAAATAAGGAGCCTGATCTACTTCTTATTTCCCTGAACCAAACTAAAATGCCACTCCTAAAAGTGAGAATAAATGTTTTAATAGATCCTTAAAACTCCTTCTAAATGTCAAAGTTAGCAGGGGGGCAAAAAGGAAATTTTAACATAAGTACATAATGATTATTTTATTTTCCAAATCACTTTTTTCAGGGGCCATGCTCATCTTCTCTATATCATTCTAATTTTGGGTATATGTGTTGCTTAACCAAGCACAAATGGTTTAAATACTTAATCTGTAACAAGCATAGAATCATTTAAAAAATTCACTATGAGCTTCAGCAGAAATTATTTCAACCTCTGTAGCAGAGTTCATTATCATAAGATCACAATGATGAGACTCAACAAGTCACCTAATCCAAACCCTCTTTCCCCGAGTCTCACAGATGAAATGACCAGCCCTGGCCAGGCCAGAACCTATGTCCAGCCCTCCTGTGGCTTTCTTTATGGCACCAACCTGCCACACTTTCTAAACCACACACAAATGGCCACAGCCATACTCATGTAGCTTGTTGGAAGCCTCATAGTTAGAAATCTAAATACGCAATTTCAAAAGTCAGGTACTAATACAAGTTCTTTTTAAGCAGCACTGTCTCAAAAATGCTGGCTCTCAGCATACACACAACAAACACACACACACACACACACACACTCTCTCTCTCTCTCTGGCACACATGCAGGAATACACAACCAAATGTTGTTACATCTACACAAAGATTACTTGGTAGATTCAAAGTGACAGTGTGTTACATCTACACAAAGATTATTTGTAGATTCAAAGTTACAGTTACTTATAATGTCTGTATAAGACAGGATTTAATTTCCAACCATTCCACTTTACTAAAGACATTACAAAAAAATTTTTAAATCTTACCTCGAAAATCTCAAAGCCATAAATGTCCAAAACACCCATGACCTTCTTTCTCACTTTTGTTTGTGCCTTAAAAAAGTTTCAAATTAAAGGGTTAATTAAGGCATGAAATGTAACACTACAAGCATCTAAGGAACATAGATATATATTACAAGTTAATCATGTTTCTTAAGTAAGAAAATAACTGTAATTTAGCTGTTTTTTTAAAAAACTTATGAGATGGGGCATTGCTATAGAACTTTTAGAAATTTTAATAATAGGTGATATATTTAAAGAAGGCATTAGTGGTGCCTTTCGAAATCACCTAGTCCAACACCTTCATTTTAATAATGATTAGATTATGATCTAGTGAAGTAAAGTGACATTTTCAGCGAAGTGTGTACAACTAGTTAGCAGGTGAGCCAGGCCAGAACCTGTGGCGCCGACCCCCAGAGTAACTCCACAAAGACCACCTGACTATTCACCAGTCAGAAGCAACACAAATGGAAAAACAAAATAAACCAAATCCCTGACAAATTTCAATCTTATACATGGTAAACTCCTTTTAAGGAATAATCTTTATAAGTGGTAATCAATTATTTGATTATAAATTTAAACTTTATTCAACTTAATGTTTATACTGTGAATATCATTTATTACAACTGATTTTGCTCATAGAAATTCAGTACCTTAATGCTTTCATTGATTCGATTTACCAACCACGAAAACAACCTGCTGTAGAGGTTTTTAGCCAGAGCATCACGGGCATAATAAGCCTATTAAAAAACAAAGAAACAAAACTTAACACTCACAATTCCACAATGCGTACTTTCAATAAAATCATAAAGATATTTTAAAAAAATATTCAAAGCGCTTTTATTTTACATTTCTTTGCAGAACCAGTTTTATTGTGCCATAAACAATCAAGTCGTTAAGAGAATAAGGCAAATTGTTTATACACAGTTACACTTTTTCACAAACCAGGAAACTAATTTTAAATACTGCAAAAAACTTTCACCACAAAGATATTTATTTCAATGTCATGGAACAGAGAAAAATCAGACGCAATTTAGATGTCCAACAATAGGGGGTAGTAAGAGAAACATGCCCTGAGAGTAATGTTACAGTCATCAGAGAGTGATGGTTGTGAAAATCAGGTAATGAAATGGAAATGCTCATCTAATGCAAAAATTAAACAACTGTATACTTAATATGATAACATTTTTTAAAACCCTTATACACAGAAATGGAAATTCAAAGGAGATATATTAAAACGTCTTTGACTGATGGAATCTGTAAATTTCTTTTCTTCACTCAATCTTTTTTTTTTATTTTAAAATTTTTTTGGAGACAGACTCTCACTCTGTTGCCCAGGCTGGAGTGCAGTAGCACAATCTCAGCTCACTGCAACCTCCGCCTCCTGGGTTCAAGGGATTTTCATGCCTCAGCTTCCTAAATAGCTGGGACTACAGGCATGTGCCACCATGCCCCGTTAATTTTTGTATTTTTAGTACAGGGTTTTTGCCTTGTTAGCCAGACTGGTCTTGAACTCCTGGCCTCAGGTGATCCACCCACCTCAGCCTCCCAAAGTGCTGGAATTAGAGAGGCATGAGCCACCATGCCTGGCCACACTAATCGTTTTGAGTATTAAAAAAAAACTTCCACAATGAGTTCTTTTAAGTTATAGAATGAACATAACCCCCTTATGCGCTTATCTCCTTTTAAAGCTATTCAGAACTACTTGACAAAGAGGCAGCAGACATGCATCTCTATGACTCTTAGAATCCAAAGGCTGGAGAAAGTCAGGTTTGGACAGCAGAATCTAAACACCCTTAAATGTACCAAGTGCCCAGAGCATACAGTAGGTACGTACTAATGAGATGTTTAATACCAGCATCCTGGGAGGCCTGGAGGTTGGGTGTCAGCAGCCTAACAAGGAACTGGCCTTGGGAGAGAAAAAACTTGAGGTTTTTGTTTCTATTTTCAACGTGCTGGCCATATGTGTGTATTTTGCTGCTTGTAAGTAAAAAGTTGGGTATTACTGTTAAAATTAATCAGTACGTTTTTATTTTACAAAGAGCACAACTTGTTAGATTATGTGGCAATACTTTCTCTACATTTCTTCCTAAATAAAATGTAACAACTTTAATTAACACATTCACTTCCCTGGCAACATAACACAGCTGAAGATAACACCTTTTCCCTTCATCTGACATTTCCATGCAAATTCCAAACCTCCCTCCCTACTCCAATTAGGGTTAGAGAATATACTTAGGAGTTGGCAACAAACAAACAAACAAACAAACAAGGGAGGGAATGCTTTCATAGTAGAAAATGCACGTCAAATGCTCAGAGAAATCAGAATATAATTGAGATGCATCTTTCCTCAGTACCCTTTCTTCTAGTTTTTACTTTCTTAAAATAGGTCATTTAAGTGCTTAGAATAATGCCTAGTACACAGTCTACAGATGTACTTATATTGCTTTCTGAAGTATCCTTTTCGTCTACTACTACCTCATGAGCCTATATAATTTCCAAATCCTTTCCTTTTTCTTCTTATGAATTGAAGTTATCTCAAAACACCATGTATTTGTTGATGAGCCCTTTTTTATCTTAATGTCATCCAGCTTTTTTTAGTTATATGCTGTCTACTTTCAACAAGCCACCATTTCAATAAGCAACTGAACTAACAGTGACAATTTCTTCTGGTAAACTGCTTTATATTTTTTAAAGTGTATTAACAGCCAATATTAATCTTCTTTGGTTCCTTCAACAATATTTATTCCAGGGATCTCAAACTCAAATGCTTCCAGAGACTGTGTGATAGAAATGAACAGGAAATGATGGCTCTCTCTGTCGGGGTTAGAGGATGCATTCCAGGCTAAAGGCACTCAAATTCAACATTTAAAGAGCAAACAAAACCAAAGAAAATACTACCCTTTAGTCAACTAAAAATACTGAGCTTTACCTGGCCCTAGGGGCTGCCAATTTGCCACCTAGCTGCCAATGTGCCGCCCCTGACTTCCTGAGCCTGATTCACACCACCTAATCTCCACAATAATATCCTATCAAGCAGTAAGGGAAGGAATGTCTATTCCCACTTAAGGACCACTAATATGGTGTGTAGAAATGAGGGAAGATTCAAAGTGCACTAATTTACCATCTCAGTTTCAAAGCACCCTATGAAAAGACCATGCACTTCTGCAGCTGCACAAAACTCACAGAGGAAAAGTCCAGGTGGAACGTGCTGCAGACATGGACAGTAACAACAGGCATGGTCCAGGACGGCAAGTGACAAGCAAGGGGAGACTCAGAGATGCACAGACGTGGGGCCCACCCTCCAGGAGCTTAGAGTTGAGCTAAGGAGATCAAACTAACACAGAGGAAACAAGCAGAGGGCAGGTGCCAAACTGCAAAGAAAAGGGGGTTCTGATGGGGGTGGGGGGTGTCTCAGGAGGCCTATTTGATCAAAGAAGTCTCCTTGGATGGGGCACAATCAGGTAGAGCATTTAGATGGACAGAAGGAATGAGCATGGCATGGGGGGCGACGGGCAGGCAGGAGGAGAGGCACCAGGTACACAGAACTAGCAAGGAATAAACTGAGGTAAGCTGTGTGGGATCAGATTTCAGAGGACATCAGAAGCCAAGGAAAGAGTGTTTAGGAGAAGCTGAAAAACTCTTGTCTTGAGTTTCTATTATTTCAGTATTAGTCCTCCTATCTAGAGAAAGGTCTAAACGCCTTGGGAAAAGGAGGCGTGGGACAATAAAGGTGATGCTGGGGCCCAGGAATTGAAACTATGAGGAAAGGCTAGTAAAACAAATCACTTTTCACAGGAATCAAAACCTCCCAGGCAACAGATCAGTGGAACCAGATACTCTGAATACTACATAAAAAACAAAACAAAACAAAACAAAAAACCCAGTTGACTAAGGAGCCGAATAGCTGAGGATCTCTAGCCAAATTCTTTTATGCCAAAGGTTAAGAAAACGTGGAAGTCTTCTTCAGTGATGTAAGGTGCCTAAAATAAGCTTAGAAAGTCAGAGGTACCTGGGCCTGGTTCCCATAAAGGATGATTTAAAAAGCAAGAGTAAAACACACAATTTTAAAAAGATTCAAAATATACATATTCCTAAAGGGCCTTTCTAAACAATACAGGCTTTTTCTTTTTTTTTTTTTTTTTTCTGAGACGGAGTCTCGCTCTGTCGCCCAGGCTGGAGTGCAGTGGCCGGATCTCAGCTCACTGCAAGCTCCGCCTCCCGGGTTTACGCCATTCTCCTGCCTCAGCCTCCCGAGTAGCTGGGACTACAGGCGCCCGCCACCTCGCCCGGCTAATTTTTTGTATTTTTTAGTAGAGACGGGGTTTCACCGTGTTAGCCAGGATGGTCTCGATCTCCTGACCTCGTGATCCGCCCGCCTCGGCCTCCCAAAGTGCTGGGATTACAGGCTTGAGCCACCGCGCCCAGCCTATACAGGCTTTTTCATGGCTTCCTTACAGCCTTAACAATTCCCACTCTGGCTACTGAAAATGTCCAAACTCGGTGGCTCTCAAAATGTGATCCTAGACCAGCAGCAGCAGCAGTGTCACTTTGGAATTTATTAGAAACGCAAATTCCTCAGTCCTACCCCAGATCCACTGAATCAAACACTGGGGGTGAGGTCTGCAAACCGTGTTTAGTCAGTCCACCAGGTGATTTTGATGCACGTTCAAGTTTAAGAACTACTGTTGCAGATTTGCCACTCTGGCTGCAGACTTCACCTTTCCAGCCACATTGCTCTGAATCCCTTCACACAGCTATAGCTGTAGCCAAGCCTGATCAATCCAGGTTCTCAAATCTGGCTTTTCTCAATGTTTTCTTTTTGATATGCCCTTTCAGCCATACTTTACACATCTAAATCCTTTGATTGTCTCCATGAGGTCTTCCCTAATCCCTTACTTCCCTACCCATGGCCTATGTGTGGGCTTGTGCTGTACAGGCTCTCAGCAGCATTTTCTTAATTAAGTAAGCTACTCCATATCCGACTGTGAATTAGTGAGAATGACCTGGACAGATATGACAGCAAAAGCAGTAACTTAGGAGGAAGGACAGGCAAAGGCTATAGCTAGGAAAGGATTGCTACAAACCAAATTTCCATATATATAAAGTTATGGTATTTGCCACAGCCAAAATAACTCACCTAAAATAAGATATCAATGTTGAAAGCTAAGAACACAAAGGCATTCTTGCATTACAGTAGGAAAGGCTGGTTCAGCAACAGAGAGCAAAAGCCTGGCTCCACCCTACTATTAATGGAGGCTTTATGGATAGTTATAAGGAGGATGAGACAACAAGAATACAGCTGGACAAAGTGGGCCTGAGTGGAAGTCCTAAGTTAGTAATTTAATTCTAGTCTGAGTCATTGACTGGTGGGAAAATGTGTAAGCCATAGCACAAAGGGATTTAGTGAAAGGGACTGCAGAAGCTGCCTGGGTATACATGTATGCACACAGGCATGCAACCATCCAAACACCCACCCACTTAACCTGAAGCAAAAGGAGAGAAGGCAGCAGCTCAGATGTGTGTCTTAGAAAGACTAACGACTTCACTGGCCCCAATATCAAGGGTAGAGGGGGTTCAAGAAGTAAGGCAGGGAGGCTAATTTGGCCACTTGACCACAAAACTGTCTTCTCCAAATCAGTAAATGACAACTCCATGTTTCCAGTTGCTTGGGCCAAAACATTAAATCACCCTTGATTGTTCTCTTTCTCTTAAACCAGCTAGCACCAGCAAGTCCTGTTGCCTCTACCCTCAAACAACATCCACAATGTGACCACTTCTCACTGACTCCACTGCAACTACCTGGTTCAAGCCACCATCTTCTCTGGCTTAGTGCACATCTCCTTGAAGGTCCCTCGCTTTCACTCCTTTTTCCCTGACCCTCTGCTCTCCACATCACAACCAGAGTGACCCTCTGAAATACAAGGCAGTCATGCCACTGTTCTGCTCAAAACCCTCCAGTCATCTCCCACCTCACTTCGAGTCTCCTTCCCTGGCCCAGGGAGCTCATTGATCTTACCTAGTTTGCTACAGCACTTATTTCTTACTTCTACTGATTATTATCTAATTCCCTCTACCAGAATTTTAAGCTCCATGAGGGCAGAGATCCTTATCTGTTTAGTTTACTGCTCTGTTGCCAATGCCTAGAATATAGTACAATGATTGAGATAACAGCTTGTAAACTAAAATCTTTCTTTATACTTATATGAAAATAGCACAGACTTTTAAGAAACTTTCTTCTGTACATTATGTTTCACCCACCTGAGCCACATTCAGTGTAGTTGAAACTTTCTCCTGTTTGGCTTCAACTGTTCGGAAACTGAATGCTCGTTCTAGAACTGACTGATCAATGCCGGTCAATTCACAAATTTCTTTTAACTCTGTGGGAAGGTGGGGGATGGACACAAAAAGTGACTGTACACGTGCTGCTAGTAATAATTTTGAAGGCTTAGGATGTTCTTTCTAAATCATAATCAAACAGATCAGTATAAAACATATACATCAAAAAACAAAGCTTAGCTACAATTCTATTTCTGCTCAGTTTCATTAGAAAGCTTTCTCACACCAATGCAAAGCAGAAGTTTTACTTTCTACATTAAAAACTGGGCAGAAGTTCAAAGCAAGTTTCCTAAACAAAGTTGATTCTCCGCGGATGTACCATTTTTATCTTTGATTTTGCTTTCATCTAGACCATTCACTCGAGATTCAGGCTTGAACTCAATGTTCCCCAGTTTCAACACCGCTGCCACCACTGCCAAGACAGACTCAGCTTCATGATCCATAAAGCCCACAATCTGCATGGCATTCTGGGGAGAGAAAAAAAAAGCAACTATTTTTTTCCCCGTAGTTCTTTCCTTTTCTGTTCTTTTCTTTTTTAAAATGAATCATATTACAGATTTATTTCTGGGGGAAAAAAACCCATAAAAGACAAAGCTATATCGAATTCAGTGGGTTCCAACTGTGATTCGAGGAACCCTGGGGGACCTCTGGTGCTGTGGTGGGGGTTGGGGGGGCATGTAAAGAGGAAGACAGAAGAAACAGGGGGATGAGAGCAGAGCCTTGGGTGTCCACCTCCACTTCAACCACAGCAGCTCAGTTTGTATATATGTTGTTTTTTTTACACTGAGGTTTTGCTACTAGAAACAAAACCAACTTGTACAACTCCATACAAAGAAAAGCTCTTCACTCATTTTACATATCAGAAAAACTGTGGTTTGCAAAGGTGAAGTGCCCAGCCCAAGATACTGGGTAACAGGAGGCATCTGTTCATTCATAAATTTTTACAGAGTGCTAACTACGTGCCAAGCAAAGTGGTTCTAAAACCAGTCTTGGACTCAAGGTTTAAACAAAATCATGTCCAGGGATCAACAGACTATTGCTTCCATATGAAGATGTTTATATAGTTTTCTAAAATGACATACTCTGAGAGATACTTTCTTTTTGAGAACAGCTGGCTTTTTAAAAATGGCTAGGCTACATAGCAATGGGAGTAATGCAAGTTTTGTTATTATTGTCAAACATATACAGAAGTAGAGAGAGCAGGGAAAGAACCCACATGTCCTTTCACTCACCCTCAACAATTAACGGATGCCAATTTTGTTTTATCTATAATTCATCCTACTCTCCCCTTTCCCCATCACCACAGCTGTCTCATTTGCAAGTAAATCCCAGTTACCACACATTAAGACAGAAAACAGAGTATAGTGTTATTTAAAATCATCTTTTCTAATGAATGTGGAATGCTAAACGCTCTGGTTTATATATGAGTTTCTAAAACTGTATAAAAATGAGATTTTTTTCTGTCTCAAAAGTAGTTTTGATTTAACATGATCCAAAGGCAGTTGGAAATGAACTTTTGCCATAAAAAAATTTGGAATTTAAAAATAACCTTAAAGGAGTCAAACCCCAGGATAATATAATAAGAAAGCTCCTTATGATAAATGGTAAAATCACCCGCTCTAATAAAAGCATGGCCTTCACAATCTTGTGTGATTTTTGAGCTAGTAAAAAAATCAAAGTAACAAAAATAGAATTCTTGTATAATTCTAAAACCTCAGGGAGAATGAGCTACATTTTAAAGAAAACTCAGAATTGGCACCAGCTCCCGCTAAGCAAAGCAGTGGCATGCAGTTTAAAGCCTGATGAAAGCACTACATCTTACCCGCACAGTTCTAAAATTTGCTGCATCATCCACTCCATTCACTTTGGCCGAATCCAGACTCAGGTAGTTGTATCTGCTGAAATCCCTCTCCAGCTTAAGTTTATCTATTGAATCAAAGACATAAGCTGTTAGGTTGCTTCAATAAATCCAATCTTTAATATCTCATTCCCTTTGATATCTTGTTCACATCGGTAAAATGGCTTTGGGATTAAGTACTGAATCAAAAGAACAAAAATTATACCCAAATATCAGTTAATGGCATATTCTTAAAATGACTTTTATCACTGTGATAGCACACTTTGTTTTACACTTATCTAGATAAGTCTCTTTCGAGTTTTTATCATAAAAAATATCTTCAATGTATTATTTCATTATAACATATGATGTCTGCCTGGTGATTCCTTCACCATTGGATATTTGGGTTCTCTCTAGTTTATAATAATAAATATAGGGCAGTGATAAATGTCTTCATACCAATTGTTTTTTGGATTCATTTGAATTATTTTGTTGGCATATAGTCCAAAAAGTGGTGTGATTGGATGGCAGCCTCTAATTGTAAGAAGTCCTCGCTTTGAAGTAACACCCACAGCTCTGAGCAGATCAGTACACCACAAGCTCCAAGCAGATCAGTGACAACTCTGCTAGCTTGATCCTTAATACCTTTTGCTAATATACGCATAGTAGATACTTCAGGGCTGTTTTAATTTGCATTTGTTGATTATTAGTGAAGATGACTTTTCCTAAGTGGTACTGACTTTTCACAGCTCTTCTTGTTTGAACTATTTGTTCACTACTTTTCATCATTTAGCTATTGGCTATTAGATAGTATCTTTGTGGTATTATGCTAATTCTCTAAAATTCCAAAGGCCAGATTTTTATCTCTTGTATCAACTGCAAAATGTCTTCTCCACTATTTTTAAATATTCGCCTAACAATTTGTTTTTATATAATTGTACTCATTTAATTAGAACGCTGATAATTTTCTCTCCCCAAAGAGAAAAAATATATTCTTCCATTTTATATTTTAAATGTATGATCAGTCCCTGCCCTACTAATCGGCTTTGGCGAAGTCCAGACTGAGGTAGTTCTAGCTGCTGAAATCCCACTTGTGTCAACTGAATCATCTGCACAGTCCTCAACACATCGGAGATGTATGGCACAGTATCTGGTGAGGTATAAGAATATTACACATACCCTGGGGTGTGGTAGAAGCCAACACACTATGTTCTTCACTTCAACTAGAATCATGGAAAATTCTTGAGAAGGAAGGGGCAAAGCATATGGAATATGTTTTAAAGAGAATGCTTCAGAAAGTGCTGTGACACTGAAAATTAAAACACAGAAACAATTCAGGCACGAGGCCTGTAATCCTAGCACTCCGGGAGGCCAAGGCAGGAGGATCACTTGAGCTCAGGAATTAGAGATCTGCCTGGGCAACATAGTGAGACTCCCAGCTCCAACAACAACAACAACAACAACACAGAAACAGAGACTTACTGAGGAGCTCTTCAGAGGCACCAGAGAGCAGTTGATAGAACACATGGAAGTTTCTTTCACCTCTTGGCTGTTTAACAACCCGAGATTTCTCTAAAAGATCTAAAGAGAAGAGTTAAATCATAGTATGGCATTTGTTTCACCTTCAAATCCACCATGCTTTTTTTCCTTCTCACTTTCTTTTTCACTTTCTATTCTGCATTAATAAAATGAAATAATAAAGGAAGCTATATTTTCAGTTCTACCTTCAGGAAGAAGCACAACTCTAACGAAAATCACACTGAGTTTCATTTTCACATAATGAAAATCCTACACAGGTCACATTCTTTTTAAATAATGAATATATAAATAAGTTACATTCAACACGCTGATTAAAGATAATATCATTTTTATTTTAATAATGCTCTTGATTTTTTATGACATTAAATTCCTGAAAATGTAACATTACAAATGTAAGCAATGAAATACAGCCATTCAATTATGAGTCTACCTAGTAATTATAATAAAAAATTAGTTAACACTTTGAGATCTTATTATGTGCTAACTGCTTTACAGAAAGTATCCCACTGAATCCTCACAACCATTTTATAAGGTATCATTCTATAGCTGAAAACACTGATAGTTCAGGAGTTTACATAACTCAGCTGGCAACCTGTGGAACTAGGATTTGAAATCAGGACTCTTGCACCCACATGGCCCACTACCTGGGAGATGCAAAGCAGAGTTTGTGGATATCTTGAAGTCTTAGAGAAAGATGGTTCTCATTGATTTGGTGTCATTTGATATTATATTTTCACTGACCCCAGATAATTTTCAACCCATAAATCTGAGGTTTTACCAAATTTTCAAATGGGGAAGGGGGAAGGAAGGGAGGGACGAGAAAGGAATTCACTATGGCAGTATACAGCACGAGGCAAAGTACAATGGAAGAGGATATTCTTGCCTGGAGCCCTGCTTATCACTGACTAGTGATACAAAAGGCTGTGGGCAAAGGCAAACTTCAACTACAAAATTCCAAATTAGTAATGTCATCATTGAGCACTAATTCTAGAGAACACACAAATTTGACGTCCCCCAATCAGGCTGCAATCTAAAACGTCACGAAAAATGCTTGGTAAGGGAGAGAAAGATGTGCCATTTAATCTAGGAACAATCATTCAACTTTTTAATTTGTATTTCCGGAACCTACACCAGCATTTACGGAGGAGTTTAGGTAGAGTGAAAGGGCATATATTTGATGAATGAGAAGTCCTAGGGTGCTCCAAATACATAAGATTGTAAGAATAAAGAGATGCAGCGTAAGAAAGCATAAAAAATTAAGCCAACTGAAAAATAACAAAAATATGTAAATACAAAAATTATTAGGCGCAGGATGCTGCAGATTTTTCATGTTCTCCAGCTCTCATATGACTTGGAAGACTGCCAGTGTCCTTAAATCATAGATGGAAAATAATGAAGCCTTCATATTTAGAAAACATGAAAACAAAACAAAAAAACCCCAAAGGTTGAAAAGTACCAGTGGGATATAACTTAGGGAAAAAAGGATTGTGTAATAATTACCATCTCTAAACAATGGAATGTTTCAGTCAATTAATATGTAAAAACTGACGTGCAAAGCAGAAGACAGACTAAATACGTAATGTTAAAGATGTAGTACGATTTTACTTATCACATGACTGAGCTTCTGTGCGATCCTGTAACAGTTTCAGAAGAAAAAACCCACAGGGCATGGGCACATTCTTCACTGAAAAGCTAATTTTTATAGGAAATTCCTCCAGTTTAGAAGAAAGTGGCTTGATTACATAAAAAATATAAACGCTACATTTGACTTCATCCATTCATGCACAAGTCTCTTCAAACAGGTCATCTACTGCTAACGCGCTATGTGCCAGCGATTTGGGAAGAAGCCTGGCACCAGCTGGACACATGCTGACCTTCCACTTGGCCTACAAAAGTCACACGTGTTCCTGGCTGCTCTTGCCACCCAAACCAACAGCAGCAGCTCTCTTCACAGTGAGATGCCAAGGCCTTTGTGAGTGAGGACGAGGTGAGCTGCTATCCTCTCACCTTACAGTGGCACCTTATAATGATGACAAGCGATTGTTTAGCAGCACTTCCACAATCACATTACAGGGGGGCTGGGCACGGTGCCTCACGCCTGTAATCCCAGCACTTCGGGAGGCCAAGGCAGGCGGATCACAAGGTCAGGAGATCGAGACCACCCTGGCTAACACAGTGATACCCTGTCTCTACTAACAATACAAAAAATTAGCCGGGTGCAGTGGCGGGCACCTGTAGTCCCAGCTACTTGGGAGGCTGAGGCAGGAGAATGGCGGGAACCCAGGAGGCAGAGCTTTCAGTGAGCCGAGATTGCGTCACTGCACTCCAGCCTGGGGGACAGAGTGAGACTCTGTCTCAAACAAACAAACAAACAAATGAACAAACAAAAAACAAACAAACAAAAAACCACAATCACATTACAAAAGCAAACTGTAGTAGGTCAAGACATGAAATAACACCTTCAAAAAGCCCATGACAACACTACACTGTGCAACAGCAACACACTGGCCAGTCTAGTGTCTGACACCTTTTGAATAAATGCTCACAGACATTGCAGAGTGCAGAAATGGCAATGGCTGTAAGAGTCAGCAGGTAACAACTACCAAGTTAAAGAATAATATTCACTTGTGTGTGATGTGAAAAGGAATGCTGGCCAAATGTACTTTGTGAACTGTGCACACTGAAATCATCAGTGATTACTCTCATATTCAAATGTGAAACATGATACTATCATATTCTACCCTGAACACCTTCCCTGAGGTTGGTTTTATAATCCCTATTTTACATACAAGAAAATGAGGCTCGCATCCCAGTCTTGGTAAAAGCAATAGAGCCAGAATTCAAAGCTCTGGGTGACTAGGGATCATGCTTACAGTCTTTACAATTTTCCAGCCAAAAAAAAAAAGGCTATGTCCTTAAACACTTGGAAATGCTGTACTTTGAATAAATACATGAATTCACCTGAGCAACTCAATCACAAGATGAGGAATCTTTTATTACAAAGCAGCTGAAGGTTTTACCACTTAAAATACTTACTCTATTACCCTAGAGCCTCCAATTTCAGTTTCTTTATGACTCTTCTCGTAAGTCACAAGCTTCCAGGTAGAAAAGTAATCAGGGAAAATGTTTGCCCCCAAACAATTTACTCATGCTTAAGACCATTCCTTATTGGTTTTCTTCCCCTAAATGTGTATGCACCAACATAATCTAACAGCTTGAAGCCATACCAAATAATTACTCAAAGTAGAGAACATAAATTCAATTCACTATAGGGATTCACCACCTGACTATTTTAATTTACTTAAATGTGCCCCCGAATTAAGTCAAAGCAGAACTTTTGCACAGCCTTCTCTTCTGCCTTAGGTGTACTTCTACCACCACCAGTTGAGCCTCTGCTAGCAAGATTTAGTAAAGAAGAGTTATTATTAGACACTGGATATTCAGTACAGAAGAGATATTCTAGATATTCTAATGCAGCTACATCCTCCTCACAAGATACGAGTTTAAGTTTATATTAAATTTAGCATAAATTTCTATTTTAAGGAAAGAGATAAACATATTAAGCCACTCTAATGGGGAAGTTAAGGGGACAGGGACAAAGAAACAACGAATCAGAACCTGCCCCCCTGCCCTACTGCACTGTCACTGCCTGACTATCAACACGGAGCCTGGCCGTCATGTAGGGGCTTTCCTAGTTCGACTCATTACCAGCTAGTCCACAATACATATAGTGCCTGTGCACGTCAGAGACAGCCTTCCCAAGGCACAAGGTGTGAAAGAAATAGTCTAAGACTGTACCTGCTGGAGGATGAAGTTTTTTTTAACAGACAAATAAATAAAAAGACATGTATTGGTTGAGAAGAAAAAAAAAAATCACATCACATACTTTGGGATGTAACAGAGAAAGGGTTAGATAGTATGATAAAAGCTTCATTATTTTATGTATACTCTCCTCTCCTGGAAAAAGAAGTGGTCCAAATTCTTGATTAAGGCTAATTATGAAAAAAAATCAGCTTTGTCTTGTGAAGTGAGAAAGACAATGAAAGACTGATTGAAAGACTATCACTCAAACTGATGGCCTACAGAGACCCCGTGCCTCCTCTCCAGTTGCTCCAAGACGAATATTATGAAAAAAGCATCTCAGCGGCATTAAGGTTCTTTCAGTGAATTTATGCGTCCTCAGTAAAGCAAAAGGATACATTAAACAACAAGCATGTACCCATGATCTAACTAACTATAATTTATCTACCTTTTTCCTCTTGTCTTAATCACTCCCGAAGAAAAAGTACCAAACAACTAGTGAAGGAATGGGCATAACAGATGGTAGTTTCAGCGGAAAATTCTGATTATGAACTTATGTTTACTTATTTATTGGGATATATATTCTAAAATCTATCCTATACTTTTTCTGAAAAATAACCCTCAAGATTGACAACTAGGAAGGTTCACTCATGACAAATTTTAAAGATTAAAAAAATGGGGCAAACGTCTTCTTACAAATTATTCATTCACTTTGTATGTATACTATAGTAAACAAAAAAAGGTATGAACATCGACCTCAGGGCTCCGACAGCCGTGGTTTCACATGATTCTCTATCAATTTGCAGGTTTGCTTTGAGGGATCTAAAGCATCTGGCATGCCATGATATTACAATTCTTCCCCTACTTCCACCGCACTTTGCAGCATTTTAAGAAATCAACTTCAAAGTTTTCACTCAAAAGTCAGTATCCTGAAGTTATAAAATCAGCATTAAAGATAGCTAGACCTATTGCATTCAAGTTCTGAAAGGGTTTCCAGTGTTTGTACAGGAAAAATTACCTTGGGCTCTAAAGCACTAAGAAAAACATAGCTTATTATATACGTAATTACTGTTTTTTATTAGGGTTTTGTTATATACATATAGAATATATGTATTTTCACAACAGATTGTTTTCTCATGCAAATTTAATGTTTATCTAATAATTGAAAATTTGTTCATGAATGTATCTGAATCTAAAATTCTAGACCCAATCCTGAAATAAAAGTAATGAAATATCTGGTCTTTACTACCTTGATTTACTACCCTAATAAACACAGATTAATGAATTAATTAATTAATCTGAGGTTAATTTAGATATATTTCAACACCTGGCTTCTTCAATATTTGTATATAGTCTCATTTCATGATAAATAGTCTTTTTTCATGACAAACATATTTTGTAAAAAGAACAAGAAAGTAAAACTGAGATAAAGGGAAAGCATCTACTTTCATATAAAGGCACCCATTACGAAGTCACAGCACTGCTCTTTTGAAATTTCAGTATTTCAGTTGTATTGCTACAGATACTTCACAAACAATGATTGACTATTTCTGTCTTCTTCAGGAGCTTTAAAACTCAAAACTCAAAAAAAAAAAAAAAAAAGCTCAGCCTTGTATGTATTAGAAATTAGGCAATGTATTGACTTAAGTTTTTGATTTGTGACCCTAAAAAGGCAGATTAAAAACAGACACTTTATTAAGGAATATCCACTCGCTCCTGAGAACTGACCCATAGACAGGGAGTCTTCTATTTCACCTCAGTACATGTATTCCCAGAAAACTGATCAGAGTTTCCTTTAGGAAGTGTTCTAACAGGCAGTTTCATGCCTTTTATTGATGACTTTCCATCAATAAAATCAAATATATGACATAAAAGGAAGAACAAAGCTGTAAATCTCAAACAATTTAAAAGAGTAAAATCACGTTCCATACAAAATGGCATGAATGCAGCACACACACAGATTAAACAATGTGCCATGAGATAGCACATAAAGATATAAGCCAATTGTGTCATAAATTCAAAAGAAATGCGAAAAAACAAAGCAATCCAGAGTAATCTGTTCCATCCTCCATCTCCATTGTGAGGAGGGTGGCCGTTTCCTTTTGCTTTACGTTTCCATGTGGAAGGATCTCCTTAGAGTAACTCGCCCAGCCTGCTGGCCCCTTACTCACTCCTCCCCAGGACAAGAAAAAAGACTTTGCGGAGCAGTGAGATTTGCAGAAGAAAGGGCCATGCACAGAGGACTTAGCTCTCTGGGTTCCCCACACTGTGCACACATCTGGCTCTACTCCTCAGTGCTAAAAGACAGATGGGGCAATGCACACAAGGAGAGGCCAGCAGTTGCTTAATATTGTCAATCACTGCCTCACTACCAAAGTGCCAAAGGACTACTAACACACCTACTTGGGTGATAAACCAAAAGACACTTTCCTCAACCTTGCCTTTAACAGTAATATAAAGCCACTTCTTCTCCAGCTTGATTCTTGTGCCTATTTGACAAGTGCTTCCAAACTGGGTGGGGGAAAGGATATATTATCAATCACACCCCTGTATTGATTAGTTTTTGCTGCATAACAAATCACCCAAAACTCAGCAGCTCAAAACATACCATTTATTAGCTCATGATCACGAGTGTCAGCTGGATATTTCCGGCCTGAGCCAACTTGGCTCATCTCTGTTGGGCTTGCTCACGGGTTGGTTGTCTGCTGGCAGCCGTCTAGGCTAAGATGTCCTCACTCCTGTGTCTAGCAGTTCATTCCATGTGTCTCTCCTCATCCAGCAGACTAACCCAGGCTCATTCACATGATGGTGATAGTAAATTCTCAAGATCAGCAAAAGAGGACAAACTCCAATACATCAACAATCCTCAAGTATCTGGTTGTGCTGTATTTGCTAATTGTTCCATTGATCAAAATACATCTCCCAGCCAAGCCTTGAGTAAATGAGAGAGGGGACTCATCAAGGATGTGGACACAGGGTGAGAAATTATTGTGCTATTTCTGAAAACAATCTATCAGACCGTGGCTGTCTAAAATAAAATGATTACAAATTGTTTGACACTCTTTCTGTTGAGAGGTATGATCTGTGTCTCTGCCCCTGAAACTGTGCAAGCTGGTGCCCACTGTGACTACACAGAGTACAGCAGAAGTGGCATGCCATATGCTTTCCCAGACTACTTCAGGCTTCCTCTTCAACCTCTTAGAACACTGGTTGCCAGGATGTTACTTTCCTCTCCAAACCTAGTTGTAATACTGTGAAACACCCAACTTGTTGTACTCTAAGTTTGAGGTTGTAGGGGGCAGGGGTTATTAGGCAGTACAGCAAGAATAACAGGAACATAGACCAATCACAGCATTTGCCTCCCTTCATAATTAGCAGAATTTTTTTTTTTCAAGTTGAACAAAGTCAGTACCAGGAGAAGTCTGACTACCAATAATTTTGTTTGCCTTTCTGAGATTTAGGAAAAGTATTTATTTAGAAGTATTTTTAAATGATTCGCACAGAATATTCAGACAAAATTTTCTAATAAAGCAGAAGCTTTATTTCTCAAAAAAACTCTCAACTGTACATAATTACTTCTGTGATCATTAATTCATCCAACAAATATATATAAGGTGCTTAATACTGTTTTTTTTTTTTTTTTTTGAGACGGAGTCTTGCTCTGTCACCCAGGCTGGAGTGCAGTGGTGCAATCTCGGCTCACTGCAACCTCCACCTCCCAAGTTCAAGTGATTCTCCTTTCTCAGCCTCCTGAGTGGCTGGGATTACAGGCACGTGCCGCCACGTACAGCTAATTTTTGTATTTTTAGTAGAGTCGGGGTTTCACCATGTTGGTCAGGCTGGTCTCAAACCCATGACCTCATGATCTGCCCGCCTTGGCCTCCCAAAAGTGCTGGGATTACAGGTGTGAGCCATGGTACCCAGCCTATGTTCGACACTATTTTAGTTGCTGGTCATTCAGTAATGAACCAGACTAAGGCTCTGTCCTTATAGAGCATGTATTTGATGAAAGGCTAGAGACAATAAACAACTAACTATACTGAAAAAAGCAAATATTTATTGAGTGTTCACTATGTACCAGGCACTATTACAAGTGCTTTAGATACTAATACATAATCTATACCTCAAGACAACCTATGCAATCGGTCCTATAGTTATTCTCATTTCAAAGTGAAGAAATGAAGGCACAGAGAATGAAGTAATCTGCTGTCTTTTGTTTAGACACTGGAAACCACATGATAAACCAACAAGAGTTGCAAAAGTAGGCTCATGGGTGTGCCCCAAATAATGGACAAGGAAAAAAGAGCCTGCCTTTATATGCACTTACACACCTACTGTGTCAGGTATTACACTAGGCTCTTGACATGGTAATGTGAACAAGACAACCTCTCTTGTTCATAGTTCGCTCAGGTATATGCACATGTGAAATAACAGTTTCTTCACAGCGTATATTTCTCTGTGCTATTCTTCTTTTAGAAGATAGAATCCCTTGCAACTTGTACCATATGTTCTCCACTGTCTAAACTGCCACCAAATGCCTGTGATATTAATTTTAAAAATTGGTTTCCAAAAGCTTCCAGTTCGTAACACCAGATGCAAAATCCCCAAATACAAAAACATAAATATTATCAGACCAACAAACCTTAACAAAGTAGAAGTATCATTTTACATTACCTAAACATTTGTATGTGTTTCTATATTTTATCTTCTCTATTGAAGCAAATGTTTTGCCATCTTCTATTTTAATACCTCTCTTAAAGACACTAACCTTAGGGATATGTAGTTTTCAAGTGAGTTCCAGACTTAATTTGTCTCTTTTACAAAAAGAGAGAGAAGTTACTGGGCTTTCTTTTCCTTTCCACTTTCTGGGTACACAATTGGCTCAAGGGATATTGTGCCTTTTTCAAGGTAAGAGTTTTTGCCAATGACAATCTATGCTTTCACTAGGCAGCTGCTAGAAAAGGAGGCAAAATATACTTCCTACAAAATGGCAAATTTTGTCTTCTTTTCTATGCTACAAGAAGCTAACTTTTAGCTTCTTTAGTTTGGAGAGAACACAAGATGGTTTATCCATTGCTTTAAACTCCCTTCTGCCAGAAGGCAGCAGCTCCCAATGACCACCTATGAGTCAGTTCTCTATACAGGATGAAATTTCCTGCTCTTACCACTAATGTATTCCTTTTCTCTCCAAAGCAAAGGATACTCTTAAATACCAGGGTGTTCCCACTACCACAAATTTCAATATAATTTCACTGTGGGAACAAATGGTAACAAACACCATATGAAATCCATTCATGAAGCTATATTAATCTTAATTGGAAAAGAACTGAGTGTTTAATATTTATTCTCCACGGATACTGCAAGAATCAAGGGATAAGACATTTGTGCTTAGAACTTAAACTTCAAAATTTAAAACCAAAGTTGTTTTCTAATCCCTATAATAAAATTATCCTGAATTATTTTCCTAAAATCCTCAAGAGTAATATTGATTAAATCATTCCAAAATGTTCAGCTGTAAGTTCTGCAATGAAAATAGTAAACCTACTCTCATTTTTAAAAAGTGTTTTATTAATTTTATAGCTAGAGTTAATTTGTCTTGTAAAAAGAAAGCACTAAAGACTCATGAGTATCATTCAGAATAAATACTCATCATTCCTTAAAATGGTGATCTTAAAACTGAGGCACACCACTAGCTGGACAGCTCTGATCAGCTGCCATATACTGTAAAAGCAGTTTTCCTAACAAGTTTGGCAGGGGTTATAATCATTTACCTTTGGTTATATCATAATTTGCATGAGTACTTTTACTCCCATATTTTGTGTATGAAATCATTTAACTGAAGTAGCACTATCCCATTCAACTTCAATTCATATTAAAACTTTCTCTTCAAGGCATTTCTCTAATAATTAAACATTCTTATAAATATGGACAATCCCAACACATGGCATACAAAAGTGTGTAGTTGGGCAAACTAAAATGGAAACTTCATTTATTTATTTTTGAGATGGGGTCTCATTCTGTCACCCAGGTTGGAGCACAGTGGCTCAACCTCGGCTCACTGTAACTTCCGGCTCCCAGGCTCAAGTGATTTTCCTACCTCAACTTCCTGTGCTGGGACCACAGGCATGCGCCATCACATCTGGCTAATTTTTTGTATTTTTGGTAGAGACGGGGTTTCACATGTTGACCAGGCTGGTGTCAAACTGATGAGCTCAGGTGATCCCCCCGCCTCAGCCTCCCAAAATGCTGGGATTACAGGCATGAGCCATTTGCGCCCAGCCAGAAATTAAATTATTTAAGAACTACAGAATGCTGGAAATGGGAAGAACCATGGAATTCATCCAGTTCAATCCTATCATTTTAAAGGTGAGAAATCTCTATCCCTAGATGGTTACTCTCTGAATCATGATGTAAAATTTTTTTTTAAATCAGCTGCATAGTTTGACCAAATTAACTAAATAATAATTTTCAAAGGGCATTCTTCTGCTAGGGCTAGTCAGGAAGATCTCAGTGGCATCTGAGAGTGCCAGGATTCTGGGCTACCCATCTCCTCTTCAACCAGATCAGGTCTCATTTTACCAGTACCATCTTTGGGGTTCAGCATAACATCGTCTTTGAAGACGAAATGCCACTGTTATAAGAAAAATAAATGTGCACACTTTGGATACTTCAGTCAACTCTTTTTTTTTTTTTTCTTTTTTTAGGTCTAAACATAAATTTTTTCATTCTAACAATCCCAATAGCACCATGGGATGGTGAGGCAGGCAGGGGTAGGAAGAGATTCAGTTCTATGGTCCTCAAAAAACCCAGAGGACTCAAGAGGACAACCAGACTGTGGCTGGGGTGCACAAAGCCCTGAGTCATCACCTTACATTTTCCAAATTTCCTCATTTTCCATGAGTCAAGAGGAGCAGGGACATCAGGGTTGTGCCGTGGGCGCCACAGCTCCCAAGCACTGACAGCACTGTCATTTTTATAAGAGACACTGAAAACCCCGAGTGGCGCTCATATACCCACTTTAGAAAACTCTGCACCTAGGCTAGTATGAGCAGACCTCATCTGACTGTGTTTTTTTTGTTGTTGTTGTTTTGTTTTTTTTTACCTTTCACATAGAATATTTCACTTCCACAGTCAAAAATCATGTCTAAAGAAAGTTAAAAAATCTGTTTTACCTAACAAGTGTATCACATTCCAATCACTTAAATACACTGGAAGAGAAGAAACATTTCTCAAAGTAAGACTGAAGTACAGGTCTATTCCTTTTATTGAATAAATATTACTCCAAAAGTTATTAATTTGAAACCAATTATTTATATTTTGCTTTTTTATCATAAACATTTTGTTAAAGAAAATAACACTTAGAGGATCTTTTTTCATACAGGATTCCCTTAAAGACCTACAGGATTTTAAAAAGACCTATAGAATATAAAAAACAGTAAGGCAAATATTTATTTAGCAAACTCCTAAAAAGTTTTCCCAAGGTAAAGATGTTAAGTGATCTTTTAAAAGATTTATAAATTACATTATATTATAAAACAATCTGAAATGCAAAGCTTCAAGTTTAAAAATAAAGCAAGGAAACATATTCTTATGCCTCAAAGACACAAGTATCTAAGCTATTCTACTATAAATACATGTTTTAGTATTCTGAACTTCTTTACAAGGACTCAAGAAAAATACTCACAGTTACTTATTACTCCTCCTAGCGGATCGCCTTTAAAGTCAAATTCAATATCCATATATTTGCCCTGCCAAAGAAAGATTTTGTGAATTTTCTGGTTCATCTCAAAATATTCACTCAGTGTACTTCTTAGAGAATAGCAGACTAAGCCCTTATTTTTCTACATTTGTTTAAATGTAACTAAGAAAGACACAGTTTATATAACCAAGATGCAAAACAACATGCCTCCATAAATAATTCATACTAAATACCCCATTAGTTCAAAGCTAATATAACCCACTGCTAATTTAGGAACAAATCTTCTCAGCCACCATGTGACTTTTCCATTTCAGATTATCTTTCAAACTATTGGAGGATATGTACTCAATTCAAAAATAAAAACAGAAGAAAAATAAGTCGTCTGTGTATACAGACTGGTTGGGAAGATAGTCTTTTTTTATTCACAGAATATGTTTTAAGCCATTGCTAGGAACTTGAAACATATCAGTAAATGAATTGAAACGTTCAGAGATCTGTTTTTATAACTACGCAAATCAAATACAAGATTATGTGTTATGAACAGGTCAGAATCACACTGATCATTATTCCCTTTTTTGGCTTTTCACCCAGATTATAATAGCAATATATAACACAGGTTCATTTTACACTTTATAGACAGTATCTTAAACACACAGACACACACACGGAGTTTAATATTCTGATTGTTAAAGAACTGGTCCATAATTGCCTAAAGAGTAACAAGTATAACAGAGTAACTGTGACAGATGTTTCTTGTTTGGAAAAGTGTGTGTGGTTCTAATAAGTAAAGTCTTTAGTTTTGTTTCATGTCCTAAGAATTACTTTAACTCATTAATTTTCAAATAAGGGTAAGGGAGAAGAAATACAATCACATGGAACCCAGTCAACAATTCAATTTGTGCCTTTGTATCAGCTTATGCATGCTCCTGCACCTTCTCTTTTTTCATCATCATGGGTCATCTAACCTTTTAGGTCTGCATTTATTCATAAGGATATGTCTGTCAATCACTTCTTTAAAGCTGAAGTAGGCACAAGTGAAAGCATGGCATGGCTCCTGCCTTCAAGGAGCTTACTGTCTAGTGGGGGAATTGAGACAGGTCAACCGGACACTCCAGTCTAGGAAGATATGTCCTACAGTGGGTCCTGGTGCTGTGCCAAAGAAGCAGGAACAAAGGGAGTGTAGGAAATCTGCCCCATCTTAATTGCAAAGTATCAGAAGTGAGGCGGGCAAGGAGGTGGGAGACCAGGAAGGAGTAGGCATTAAGAATTGGCAACCACGAGGATGAGTGGGAAACAAGGCTGGAGAGGGAAGCTGGAGCACATGATTACTTTGAGATACTCTCATCACAAAAAAGCCCTGTCCTTAAAGGCTCCTAAACAAGGATGCCATGATCAAACCTGCTTATTTACAAGATTTCCCTGGCTAGCATGGAATGAACAGGAAAGAAGCAAGAGTACATGTAGCTGACAGGAGGTGGCTACAGTGACTAGTGGAGAAATATTGGTGGCTTTAAGTAGAAGTAGTCAGAGAGAAAAAGTAAACAGAATTGAGAGCTACCTGGAGAGTCACAGTAACAGGCCCAGGTTGGATGCAGGAGATGAGAGAGGATAAAAAAAAAAAATTCGGTACTGTGGCCCAGGCCACTGAGTGGACAGGGAGGATGTCCAAGAAGGTGGGAGACCAAGGAGGCGAAGCAGCTACAAAGGAGGGGAAGAATGGTTACTCTGTCAAAGGAATCAGAGGTTGACCATGTAAGAGGGGATCCTTTTGATAGAAGGTGGTCCCTGGCCACAGGAGGCGACAGAATCTAGACCCTAGGTAAAAGGAGCGTACATAGACATATGTATAGGTCAGGCACCAGGAAGCAGGATTAACTCAGTTCGAAGGCCTGTATGATGACGATGGTGATTTCTGTAAAGTAGGCATAACATCAAGAGCTGAGAGTAAAAAAATAGGAGGTTTGAGGAGAGTAGAATAAACACTGGAGAGAATGGAAAAGGATGCCAACCGGGGATAAACCAACTAGTGGCCAGCCCTGAGAATTCGGTTGATAGTGGAATGACATTCTTCCCACTAAGCCACTTCCTGATTACTCGCCAAAAGCTGGGTTCTGATCATGTCACTAGTCCACTCAGAAATAACTCAGCTCAGTATGTCAAACTACAGCTGCTGTGGTGAGGAGGGGACCCTGTGAGGCATCTCCATGGGAACACTGGTTGAAAATGTGAGCTACACTAGAACACAGCAGGGTCTATCAGACTACTCTGTGAAGAGGTCAAGGATTTCATTCCAGGTTAACCAGACCAACAAAGACTGGTTTACAAGTCAAAGAAATTGCAATTTCCCCGGAGCATAAGTACATAAACCACTGTTATGTACAGTAGTAACTTTAAATACAGCAGAATCCTGCTATAAAATTAAAACATGGGTATATTACTAGTCAAGTCACAGACCACAAAGCAGAGAAACTGCTAAAAACTGGGCATGAAATGATTTAGCCTATAATCAGGTATTAATCTCATATCCTAATACCCATGTTATAATAGGATTTCTCTGAAGTTACTTAATAAACCAAATCACCTGCCAAGCCTTTCACTAGATTTCAAATATCACTAAGAAGTAACAGCCTTTTAAGTAATATGGGTTTCTACATTTTTATGGTCTATAGACTAAATGTATTTGCAAATATTAAATGCTGTGTGTGCATATAATTTGCAAACAGCAAAAATAAAATCTGTATCACATAAAGGAGCTTGATCATTAGAATTACTTCTATCACCCACACTTCACTTCTAATTCTATTTATGTAATGAGATTAGCCATGTTACCACAACAGGAAAAGGCACGGATCAAATCAGTTATAACAACTTAAGGGGCTAATGTGACGGAAAAAATTCACAGCCTTGGAATTAGGAACCTTATTTAGCCTGCCATTTTCTAAACCATCAAAACTATCTCCACCTGAGGTCATTGTCCTGCCTTACACACAAAATAACCTTAAGGAAGAGCTAAATGGGATCTAAAAGAAGAAAGTGGAGAAAGGTCAGGAAGCGTCTCAAGTAAGGAGGCATAAAAGATCATCAAAATTGTCCCTGATGGCAATCAGTAATGTATGTGAGAAGATGGTTCATAAAACAAATGATCTTTTATTATAAAAATGTATACATCAATTTCAAAACACCACCATCAGACTCAACATTTCCTGCAGCTGCATTTAGGCAGCTGTGTCTCTGTAAAGGGCAGAGGCACCAAAGAGCATGGCCTGGCTGCAGGAGCCCACTGTGTCAACATGCAAGGCACAGGCCAGGGAGTAGTGGGGGATGAGGCTGGAAAGATGGACCCTGTCGGGAGAAGTAGCATTTTCCAACTCAATCTAGCTCAAAACGCCAGATTTGGTTTTTATTATTCAGTTCTACTCTACAGCCCCACACTCACCCCACAGGCTTGCATTTGTTGCCAAGCCTATGGACTTCACCTCTATTAATTTTAAAATACATCCCATCCTTTCTGGACCCACTAAATAAGGGACAAGGGCTATGGTGCACCCTAACCCTATACTTGAGACCCAGTTTATCTTTCTCTTAATTTCTGATTCTTGATTTCTAAATACTACACTCAGATAAGTAAAGTGTTACTCTAAATAGCCTCATTTAAATTGCTTATGGGATTTTATGATAGAAGACGTCAAGAAAACATGATAAAAATAGCTTGTTACTCCAAAAAGAATTCAAAAGGAAAATTCCAGAAACCAAGAGTCCTTATAGAACTTTGAGTCTCAATAGAGATGATGTTCCTCTTATTTTAAAAATGTGTGTATTAAGAAATATTAAACATCTACTGGTTGTTTAAACATACATGAGCTAAATATTAGTGTTAACACTTACGCTTATACAAATACTTACAAATCTAGAGGAGTTGTCATTCCTTACAGTTTTGGCATTTCCAAAAGCTAGAAGGAAAGAAGCAGATGTATGGTTAAAAAAATAATAATAATCTCAAGCAGAAAGATAAAGCAAATACAGCATTTGAAATCTATGATTTCTGGAAAATACAACTTGTGGCAATGATATTTCTGTCCAAAACTTCCACAGAAATATACTTAACAGAAGTCTTAGTAAGTTGCTAAAGCTTCCATGTCTTACAAGTTCATAGAAAAAAAAAAAAGAATCATTCCTATGATTCATGGAATTCAAGTATTACTATAAACTTAATCTTATCTAATTCAACACCTTTTAACACTTTTACAGAGTAGTCAATTGAGTGACCAGGAAGCAAGGCTTCATGCTCTTCTAGGATTATCATCACTGAATAGGTTATTTCAGAGATTACTTATCATTATCAAAGGCTTTATGGAACTTGAAGTTTCCAGATCACAGGGAAAGGCATGTGAACCTTTAAATTGTTTAATTAATTTTAAAATAAAGCTATTTAAATATTATTAATTATATAGCTCTGGAATACAGGAAGAGTAAAATATTTGGAAACAATAGTCATTTCTAATAGGCTAAAAGTGCTTTCATCAGTTTATGTATATCAGACCTAGGTGAAACTTTCCAAACAACGAAGAGAAACAATTTGGCCCATAATGCAAAATAGCAAATGTTCCAATCTTAGCTGTTTCCTGGAGACAAATCCCTCACAAGACTCCCTTTTAAATGAGGTCATTTAAGAACCCCAGGTTGACGCTGCCCCAGGCACAGTGCTCCTGTTTAACACAGGGAACAGCATGCAGTCATAGAGTAAAAGGACTGCTTCACCAAGCCTGTGCACAAGATAGGAGCAAATTAACCTGGGCCATGGTAGTAGAAGATTAAGCAGCCTAAACATAAGTCGTATAAGTAGAGGAGATCCCTGTTTGATGCTCTGGAAGCCCCGCCCTGCCCATCTTTACCATTTCAAACTTTAATGTGCAAACTAATGACATGAGGCTAAAGTGTAGACTCAGGTTCAATGGGTCTGGGAAGGGGCATGAGATCCTCCATTTCTACCAAGCCTCCCACCCGCCCAGTCTATTACTGGGATCCAGGGCCCACAGGCAGCTAGCATGATAATGTGGTGAACAGAAATAAACTTTTGGGGTCAGAGGCTATGCATCAAATCTCTGGAGGTCTCCATAACTTCTTCAAATTAAACAGGGGGCAGATTAGACTACTGAGTGTTCAAATGAGACCTATGGGCTAAAATCTGGACCGACTTTTGAAAGCAGTCACCTGATCAAGGAGAGAGGGTGTATGTTTACGTATGTTGACTCTGGTAATTCAGCAGCCACACCTGATGCATTGTATTTTATATGGGGTGGCTTTTTTGTGTTTTTGATTCTTAAAAAAATAGTTGCTCAAGCTCGGTTAAGACAACATTTACAAAGTCAACACAGGCAAAGTTCTTTGCCTTAGAGATGCTGCTTGGGCTCAGTATGGTTTGGTAGGTGCCCGGCAGCAAATTCTGTCTTCAACAGAAGATGAGCTGAGACGCTATACAGAGTGAAGAAATCTGTACACTAAAAATATTCAAAAAAGGATGCTTGCTGGAGAGGTTCCCGTGCTTATCCCATGTCCACCAGCAGTTAAAAGGCTTTCATGAATGCAACCTTGATAATGGTGTGTATTGACCTAGTTATCATGAAGACTATGACATTTCTTGTGTTTTCACAAGCTAGTCTTTTGTGGTGGGCGTGAACATGCAGGGCTGCCAAGTTAGCTAACTTGCACAGCCCCAAGTCCGACTAGAGATGTTGATGCATAAAGGATAGTTTATTGTGGCTTGAAGGTCAGGGGCAAGTGAAGGAATTGCTTCAAAGAAACTTTATTCAGGGTGCTATTTGCAAGCCATAAACCATCTTTTCATCAAACAAATCTGAGTTGCACATTACTAAACACAACCCTAAACACTAAAGTCTTTTATTGTGAGCCACAGAATAAAAAGCAAGTGTTCCATTACAGAACACTTGAGACACATTCCTCAATTGGCTTTTTTTAAGTTCATTGTTCTAAATGCTCATTTACAGTAGCAGCTCCAGCTAAAAAGTAAAGCATTCCCATAAAAGATAATGCATGCCCACAGTAGACATTTCTTCCATTTCCTGCACTAGAGCCTAGTTCCAAATACCACTGACTAAAGAGCCAGATTCTGGTCACAGATGCAGGCTACAGCATTCCTCAGCATTTCTCCTTGACATCACAGCATTCTTAAAATAAGCATATACAGAAATACAGCAAATGTATAGCACCCTAACTTAAAAGAAAAAGACAGTAAACAAAAAGTCAAATATTGGAACAATAAAGTTGAGAGATACAGTTTTCCATAATAGCTTTGTTATTGATTAAGATACTGAAATGGAGGAAAGATCAAAAACAGCATAATAGATGATTTGCCTTATTTCTCTCTTATGCTACTAACTGGGGATACAGATGCATGGTGTGTCCTTGTAATGGTGAAACTGAAGCATGGGAAGTGTGTCTTGGGGTCACAGTGAATACTCAAGTGTTCGGGAGCCTCTCTGAAAGGGCAAGAGAGGCTGAGCCTGAGTACAAATGACAACAGGGCAGGGTTTTAACCCTTCATACTGGGAAAAAGCAGTTATGCTTTAATCCATGTTGAATCTCATCCTTCCATGACTTTCCTTCCATGACTTGGACCAAAAGATTTCACCAAACTACTTATCTAGGCTAGAGATTCTAATCGGGGTGGTTCTCACTCCCCAGGGGACATCTGACAATGTCTGGAGATACTTTCAACTGTAACAACTAGGGGCAGGGGTGCAACTGGCAGCTAACAGAGGTCAGAGGTGCACAGGACAGGCCATCCTACAATACACAGGACATCCTCCCACAGCAACATGTAAGCAGTCCAACAGTGCTGAGGCTGAGAAACCTTACTCCACCACAACAAATACGTGAAGTGATAGTAAAGACATGCTTACAAGATAAAGCATTTTTTTTTTTTGAGACAGTCTCCCTTTGTTGTTTACAATATAAAACAAGTTTACTTGTTTTTTTTCTTTCTTTCTTTGAGACAGAGTCTTCCTCTGTTGCCCCAGCTGGAATGCAGTGGCGTGATCTCGGCTCACTGCAACCTCCGCCTCCCAGGCTCAAGCGATTCTCACATTTCAACTTCCCAAAGAGCTAGGATTACAGGCGTGTGCCACCACGCCTGGTTAATTTTTGTATTTTTAGTAGAGAAGGGGTTTCATCATGTTGGCAAGGCTAGTCTCGAACTCCTGGCCTCAAGTGATCCACCCACCTTGGCCTCCCAAAGAGCTGGGATTACAGGTATGAGCCACTGTGCCCAGCCATAAAGCAAGTTTAATGGCTTGCCATCAATAGGAAAGACTTTGATGTACTGTTTCTAACGCCAAGGTAGTTCATACTGATGTTGTATGCCATTCTCCCTGGCATTAAGGAAACTCGTTTCTGGTTTTGTTTTCTGATGATGTTATGGGCTGAATGCTTATCTCCCAGCAAAATTCATATGCTGAAGCCCTAACCCTCAAAAAGCTAGCACTGGGACGGGGGGCTTGTGGGAAGGAATCAAGGTAAGATGTGGTCCTGACGGGTGAGGCCCTCAGGATGGAACTGGTGGTCTTACGAGAAGAGATTCGAGAGAGCTTGCTCTCGTCTCTCCCGACTCAAGCACAATGAAAAGGTCATGTGAGCATACAGCAAGATGGCAGGCACATACAGTCCAAGAAAAGAGGCCTCAGAATAAAACCTTCCTGGACAGCAACTTGATCTTGAACTTCTAGCCTCTAGAGGTTTGAGAAAATAAGTTTCTGTTGTTTAAGCCACCCTGTCTGTGCACTTTGTCATGGCAGCCCAAGCTGACTAAGACAGAGAACTAAATAGAGAATTTGTGCACTCTCCAGTCAGGTTTAGGCTTTCTACGGCCCTGGAAAAAATGGGTCCTTAAGTATTTCTCTGGGTGAGCCCTCATTTCTCTAACAACAAAAATAATCAGCCACAGGTGTTATCCTGAATACTAAAAGAGCACTGCACCATCACATGCAAATAATTGGTTGATTATTTTTAATCAAAATCTAAGTAATTCAAATAAAAATTGGGTGGGGAAGTGATTGTTAAGTGAGGAAGCTCATTTTACATTAGTAAGCTATTCTGCTAAACACTTAGGCCAAGAGGTTCTAGAACACGGCTTCTTTGCTCTGCAGGTCTTGGCCTGAATCTCTTCGTCCTTCCTCTTCCCTCCCAGAACACCTCCCAGCAGACCAGGTACTCAAAGCACCCGTATAACTGAATCTACTGTTCGAGTCACACCGACTGCATGTACATAACACATCCTACCTTCCAGGACAGGGTTGGACTGTAAAAGCTGTTCTTTAACTTGATTAACTTCTGCTCCTTTTCCACAAACAGCTGCCACATAGGACATGACAAGCTTGCTGGCCTCTGTGGATGAAAATAAGCCATATTAATCAATAACACAGAAATTTAAAAAATCTTTTTGGGGAGGAGGAAATGTGGGGGAGAAGACCCATTAATGGCATTTTTAGATGTCTTTATTCCTAGAGGAGTAAATAATGTTTTGGAAACCTTTTAAAATATTTGTGCTTTCCATTCAGTGACATGTCACTAATTCAGACATAATAAAAATTGTGTTTAAAGTTTATCACTGGGCTGTTAAAAAACTGCTTAGTAACATGACCAACAAAATATCAGAATTATCTTCTTAAAGCAGTCATTTATATGCAATTACTATATTATATACTGATAAGCCAAAAATAACTTGGTAACCTGGGTATCTTTACCAAACATATTTTTAAAGTTTAGAAGACTGCTCTTCTTCAAAGATATGTTCCAATTCATATGTTCCAAGTCATTTGCTCAGCCAGGTGCAGTGGCTCCCACCTGTAATCCCAGCAACTTTGGGAGGCTGAGGCGGGCGGATCATGAGGTCAGGAGTTTGAGACCAGCCTGGCCAATATGGTGAAACCCCGTCTTTTCTAAAATACAAAAATAAGCCGGACATGGTGGTGCACGCCTGCAGTCCCAGAAGGAGTGCTTGAACCTGGGAGGCGGAGGTTTCAGTGAGCCGAGATCGTACCACTGCGCTCCAGCCTTGGTGACAGAGTGAGACTCTGTCTCAAAAAAAAAAAAGGCCGGGCGCGGTGGCTCAAGCCTGTAATCCCAGCACTT
>NW_012114633.1:2032340-2046714 GCF_000951035.1 Colobus angolensis palliatus
GATAGAGCGAGACTCCGTCTCAAAAAAAAAAAAAAAAACACCAAAAACCAAAAAACTGGTTTGCTCATAATTAGACCAAATTCATTATTCTTCAACTTAATTCAAAAACTAAGCGGCCAATGTAAGGATTTAATAAGAAAAAAATACAGCCTTTTACAGGCATGGTAGTCTTAATAGAAGGCTTCACTAGTAACCCTATTACAAAAGCTGCTAAAGAATAGGCCACATGAGGCAAAGGATAAAGCCACCTAAAAATTTTTTAGCTCAAACTGGGGAGGTGGACAAAACATGTCTTTGGTGGTTTTATCCTTTCCCTATCAGTCCGTGTCCCCTCTCTCAGCATCTGCCTACTAGCTTCTGATTCTTTTAACACTGAATTCCAAGGAATGTTAACAGATATTTAAGGAAAATGAGGTCCAAAGTGGATGTGGAGCCACAGCGAGTCAGATGCAGTGAAACCACTTTCTTTATCAAAAGGCATCTCAGAGCTTTTAATATGATCGTGTACACTGCTGAACTCTAAAAAAGGATCTAGACTGCTGTGTTTCCCTAATTTATTTGCTATGGAATCTGTTTTCCATAGAGCTGTCCTAATTAGTTGTTCTAATGTTCCATAACCAGGTCCCAGAAAACGCTTGACGATTTTATGTTGGCAGAAGAAAACATATTCCCTGGTCTGGGTAGTTGAAGTAAGGAAACCAGTCTCTCCAAATCCTGCTTTGTCTCAAGTCTTTGCTCTACTGCCACTGTCAGTGGGCAGGTGAGCCTCCTCCAAGTCGGACGAAGGGTCTCTCTGCCTACAGGTGTAATGAGGCAATCTTAACTGTCTCACAGAGATCTACAGATGGATTCCGGTCCCATCTCCCACCATTGGGAAAATAATACATGAGCAACTGGAACGTCACTTTAAGCACACTGCCCAACGTGTTCCTTAGGGCTTTTGCACAACCTAAAAGCATCAACCAATAGGAGCCACTGAAGACCAAGAACCTATGCAGGTCACATAAAGCTCTCAAGTCCTAAGATGTCTGTTTCTGGAGTACTGGCAAATACATTTCAGTTTTTCAAAGGGGAAGGAAACAATTTACGGAGCACAGAACTATGGTGGGACATTAGGTACGTCTTCAGTGGTTGGAGGTAACTCTCTCCAATTTGCTTCCTGGGTAATGAAAAGGAATCCAAATAGGTTATCTGGTCATCCATGTGGTTGATTTCTGCTGTCTCCCTTTAAAGACTGTAACTGAGAAACAACCATCTTTCCGTCTTTGCAGTACCCTTCTTTCACAGGGCACTCACTGTCCACATAACACAACCTCCAACGCTTAAAGTTCCTCAACTACATTTTCCATTATTCTCATGGTTTAACTAGAAAAAAGTGTGTGCATTATACATAGATAATCCTATTAAACCATTCAGGCTGTCCTGAGCCATCACTTACAGACAAAGACTTTATATACTACCATATTTCATTTCACTCCTGGGGGCCACATTGCCCTCTACCCTCCAGTCCCAGGTATAGCTCTTCTCTGCTCACTTCAGGATACTTTCTAGGCTCTCTTTCAATTCAGGTGAGGCTGTCCTGCTAGCAGATTCCTAACATCCGTTGCTATCTAGTCTCCAGCCCTGGGGCAGCTCTCTTCAATCATCCATGCATCCAACTCTGTAGTCTGGCCCTGGAAGCAATCCCCTCCAGGCCTGCTTTCTCATCTTTCTGCTTTCTCAGCTGCATTCTCTGTTCCCCATCCCCAACTGAAATCTCACATATATTATGTACATGCTTCTTTCTTGACATAAATTTCTGACCTGTCTATCCATTGTAATACCAGGAGACTGAAAACATTTATCAGCAAAGTCACTGCCTTAGACAGTGGCAAATATACAAACACACTAACGTGCACACACACAAATACACAATCACACATTTTAAATGAAAAGTTTTCTTTTAGGTAAACTGACAAAAAATATATAAAGTTTAGGTCAGGCTCTTTTGTTTATTCTAGTAATTATAGACCTTACTGTGGCCAAACCTCAAAACCTCAAAATTCAGATTCATGGCTACAACGAGTCCTCTGAAAACCTGTTCTGGTCCAGGATGAACTTAGAAGACCACTGCTTTAGCAGGGTGGTGGTGGTGGGGTAGGGGGTGGCGATCAGCCAACCAAGAACGAGAATCTTTTGGTGGCTACTAGAATTGATTTGACCTCTCAGAGACCTTTTTAATGGCCAGAACAAGATGGGATCAAAGTTCTCTCAGGGTAAAATGTGTTTGAAAATGGCACCAGGAGCAGATCTCCTGGAATTTGGGTCAGGCTTACATCATTTGGCTGTTAAGGTATATATAAACCCATAATATCTCCTGGCATATAAAGATGGATTAATTTAAACTGAAATTAAGAATCACTTTATTAACTTTAAAACCTATTTAAGCAATTCAAATAAAATTTTTAAGTATAGTTTGAGGATAAAGTTCAAGTTGTTTAATAATTTATTTCCAAGTTGTTAAAAATATCTTCAGATTCTTCACCATTTTCAGGAATTGTACTACTGGGCTCATCTTAATAAGTCATTTTTGGAAGCTGGTATTAACAGTATTTTCTCCAGAAAAATCACACTATTTAAAAGAGACAATTCTTATAATTTTTTTTTCCTGACATAATACTTGACCTTTAACTCAAGTAGTTCATTACACAGGCACTACTTTAGAGAAATTAATAAACCAGTAAGGATGAATTACAAGGTCCAACATACTTTAAGGAACTGTTTTCATAATATTTCACCACGCTGGAAACCGGAAATAACAGTTATCTCATGAGACTTTCTACTTCATTTTCTTTTGACTCTTTGGTGCTAAAGTTCAAATAAATTTGAATCTGTATTCAAATATTATATACTTATACAAATCAAATCTTTACATGATAACCTCTATAATGAAAAACTATTTCTGAGAAGAATCAAAAATTGAATATCATCCACCATATTTCAAAGTCTGGTTTTTGAATTATGTTGACTGTTAAATATAAGAATATTGTCATTTAAAATAGATAAAATGTAACAGTATTGTTTAGAATCAATTCTTGGTTCATCATTTTCTCTAACTCATAGATACTTTACATATGTAAACTTACGTACATATATATATTTTATATATATATATATGTTTGTAACTTGAATCTTAAAATTCATCAGCGACTGGACTAACAAAATAAATGAAGTCTTTGGGGTCAAAATCTCTTCTCATCAGAAAATGGCAGAACATTTAGGGTTTAACACATATTCCTCACTAATGGACAAAGTGCCTGTTACAAAATACTTCTGGATCAGAGTATCTAGATCAGAATTAATTTCTACAAACAATGGAAAGGAAGTATAGATGACAGCTTAAATCTGTGAGGATTTTAAAGTCCTGTAAGGGTAAGAACAACTAATTGAATTCTGTATTCTCTGACACCTTGCACTGTCCTGTGAATAATTTATATTATCATGTAATTATCACACAACATAGAATTAGATACATTCATACATAATAATCTTTTTAATGAAAGAAAGCACTGTGAAGTAGTGGAAGGTGAATGAGAAAGGGAAAACAATTCAAGGAAAGACAATTGTGATGATGACAAAAGGATGGGAATCTCACGCCTAAGATACCTAAACCTATGTATGTTAATGGAGCAGGCTCCACATGGATTCTATCACTGTGTCAGGGGAAAAAAGGCATGATAACAGGCAAGGCGTATTCTGCACTTTTTTCACAGAGCTTCTAATAAATTCATCCAGGAGTAACAGGTCTCTATGGATAAATTCACAGATACAGGCAATATCACATATGTCGCATATTGATCTACAGGTCATATGGCATATAGAGAGCGCCATACATTTATTCATACACATTTATTTATCTACTTCTTCACCCCTCCATCCCTCTAGTTAAGACACCAAAGTTTTTCTAGGAATTGAGCTTTTGTAGGTCTGGTGGTTCGGAGCCCTAAACCAGAGTTTAGGGCTAAAGAGTAAATGCCTAAATCAATGAGGCCACGTTTGTGTGCAACAAAACAAGCACTCTGCAGCTTGGAGAAACCACCTTTTAGCAGTCCAGAGTCTGCTGTGCTGCAAAATAACCCAGCTCCTGCACATCCAAATGGATCTAACAGCAGTGAACTGTTCCAGAGTACTAAACGCATGGGCCCTGCAATGAGAGATGCAGTCTTTGCTATAAGGGAAGTCACAACTGGTGATGTTTTTACTGAAATAAGCCTGTATGTTACCCTCTTCTGAAAGAGGGCCACAAAATGTCTGATAATTTATATAAAATACACGGATAGAAAGGGGTCTTTCTCACACAGGGGAGAAACAAAACAAAAGCTCACTACATTTTGGCCTTGACGTCACGTATCTGTTCTGCTTCAATGTGGGCATTTTCAACACTGTGAAATGCTCGCCAATGTTTAGGCTACAGTAAGTCAGTGGCATCTCTGTCACTGTCCAGTTGCAGAACCACTGCAGATATGTAAGGTCATTTGGGGTTTAGAACCAAAGGTCTTAATGAGCAAGGCAGGCTTCATAACTCTTCTAGCAGATGGCTGAAGAGTTCCTAGAAACTGAAGTAACTGTAAAATTAGAAACCAAATAATTATGTTTCCTAATGTTGGGATCATCTTCTCAGGCCCAGAGATTTACTCTGACGTCCCTGGAAAAATGTAGTTTTGATAGTTCCCTCATATTCTGCCTCCCTGCCCCCATTAGTGCTTGAAAGGTTCTCCACAAACCATTTGTATCCATGGGAGTGAATTGTGAGTTCAACGCCTAAAAATACTTGGGCACTTTTATGAGGTCTGATGAATTTTTTATTTAGCACAGCAGTAATGAATTAAATAGCACCCCAAAGGACTCAAAAGAGTTCATGCCTCTCCCTAAGTGGCCACATTATATAACTCTGCAGCTTAAGAGTGTCTCCAATGTTTAAGACCAATAACATCATCATCTGCCAAGAAGGGTTTACGACCCAGTTAAGTTAATTACTTCTTATAAAATAAGCCCTCTAATACTACATGGTGGTTCTATACAAACTATTAAGTAAAGACTTTTATTGAAAGGAGATATTATATCTCAAGCACACAGCACATTCCAGGCCTTCAATAAATGTTAATCGTCGTCTTTATTTACTAAAACAAAATTTTCAATAAACACATGTACACAAAAATAATTTTAGTGCATAAGATGATATGACATTTCAAAATAGCCTGGCATCCCTCTTCTGCTCAAAACTGAGATGAAACCCCCACTCCAAATTCCTTGTACAACTATATACTGAAATTTATATATTATCTTCTATCATTTTATTTTCCTGTAAGTAATCTCCACAAAACAGAGACTTTAAACACACACATTTTTGGCTTTACTCAATTTGATAGACTAAAGACAATTAAAACCATCAGAAAATATTAAGCAGTTTTTGTATCACTGCTTTAAAAAAGAAAGAAAATAGAGTAAGTCAGCAAACCACTGTTCTGTCTACAGTGGACTGAGAGGTAAAGAAGCTGTTGGGCTCTACAAGTGAAAAGGACTCAAGGGCTAGGTGCTACCAAGCATGTAGCTAAGTGGGTATTCAAAAGGAACCACTCTCAGGAGCAGTATCCGCCTCCTGGCACCAGGCGTCTTAGTGATAACAGACAGCTGAAGCACCCAAGACGATAGTTCATCACAGGGTCCAAAAAGCACAGATGCTCAAAAACAACACAAATGCTTTGAGTGACTTCTAGGCAGTGTTACTCAAAGTATGGTCCAAGGACCAGCACGATTCAATGTTGGTCAATCCACAGACTATTACTGATCTACACATGCAAGTAGGCTTTTAAAAGTTTCTGCAGTAATTTGGTTGGTTGTTCTGCCTGTTGAAACTAAAAGAAAAAATTAAGGTTTAAATGCTCTATTTTGTCTATTATTTCATTTTTCTAGTAATGATGAACATGAGATTTGGAACTGGTGCTTCACCACAGATTTGAGAAGCAATGCTCTAGGGTCTCTGTTGTACCCTCCTCCAGCCTCCTCCCTGAAGCAGTACCTAATTCTATGTGCTGGAAACACAATGGCCCTATCAGAGGAAAGGATGACAAGCCCTGGGAAGCACACTGTCCATTTTCCAGCTTATGATAAAGGGCAACGGGATCCCCAGAAGGACTAAGTCCAGGGAAGATGACAAGGAGAAGAGGATTTCACGTGGTGATTTGGGCACTGAAACCAACAGGACAAATTGTCAAGCAGAAAAATATCAAGAGAAAACTACAAAAAAGAAGAATGAACTCCATTCTACTACTAGAGTTCTACCAGAGAAATAGGGTAGTGTTCATTTTTTTCCTAAGAAAAATGGATGCCAATCCTCTGAAACAGCACTAGCAACCTCCACTCAGTTTTTCAGTAAGCAAGATACATGAGCCCACCAGGAGATGGAATCTGGCTCCAGGAGGAAGTAGTAGTGTTAACAACTCTCTGAGAAGGCGGATGTCACATACTGACATAGCTAATAGTGGACGTGCTGTCTTCTCAGAACACATGTTCCAGAGGAGATGAAGAATTGGCCAAGACCCATCAAACCAATGACCGCAACCCACTTCTGATGACTCATTTCGGAACGAATTGATACAATTAGAATATCCTAAAAAAATCATTAGTCACAAAGAAGGCTGACTAAAAAGCTAAAGAATATAACGATGAAAGAGGCTTAGGAATATTTTCTTTTCTTTTTCCAAGTGAAAATAAAAATGAAGCAATATGAAGTGAATATATGTGCTTGTAAATAGAGTCAAACAGGACGGGGGGAGGGTTGGGCATGAGACACAGCATCAGTACAAATGCCTTCAGCAAGGAACAGAGTTTCTAACTTGCCTTGCCACCATTTTCATTGGTCAACCTGGAGACAAACAAAAAGCTGTACTGATTCTAAGAATTAAACTCTGTTTCACCTGAAAGAACTGGTGAGCGACATGGAAGGGGTAAAAGCATTTTCTCAAGATGCCCATGTCCTGTAAAGTTTCCCACAGGTTCAGAGACAGAGAGAGAGAGAAAGAGAGAGAGAGAGATCTGAACAAGCAAAGACTGGGGTCTGTAAAATGGAATTAGGGGTAATCAAGAGAGAAAGGAGAGAAACCCATTAGACATTGCTACAAATAATCCTCATGAGAGAGAACGGTAGGTGGCTTGTGAGTCTCCATGTGGACAAAAAGAAAAGGAAGAGAGAGCCTGGTATGAGATATATTCCAGAGCCAGAACTGACAAAATTGAGAAATGGATTTGATTTGGGAAATACAGGAAATGAAGAAATCAAGGATAACAAACATTTCTAGTGTGATAACTAGGTTGACTAGTGGTCTCATTTATTGAGATCAGAAAGGTTGGTTACAGGAGGGTAAAGACAGAAATCAAGAGTTCCATTTTGTACATGCTTAGTCTGAGATGCATGTTAGACCCCAAGTGGAGATGTGAGACAGGCACTAAATACATTAGATGGGAGATCAGCCAAGAGGTATTTTAATTAGAAGTATAAATGTAGAACACATTAACATTATTGAACAGTTGAGACTGCCTAAGGAAAAAAATAGAGAAAGATACAGATACCCAGAACTAAGCAAATCAACTAATTTTTAGTAAGATAGACTTATATTTTAAATGAGACTTGGCAATTTGCATACACATCAGTCTTTGGCCCGGTCTATTTAGTGTTTTTGTCAATTACTTAAATAAAGACAGGAGGCTGGCTCCTTGGATTAGTACATGGTGTTCATTCAATTATTCAAATATGTACTGATTGCCTACTGTATGGCAGGCATTAAATTAGCTAGTAGAAATGCAATATAAAATCCATCCCTTAAGAAGTCATGGGAAGCTAGCTGAAGGAGACTTACCAACACCGGCAAAGTAGTATGGCACTCAGAAAGAACCATGTTCAAGAACTACTCTGTACCATGTTCAAGGTACAGAGATGCAGCTTAGTACAGTGGATAAAAGCAGGGACTCTATGACTACACTACCTGCGTTCAAACTCCCAGCTCTGCCACTTATTCACTGTATAAGTTTTGGCAAACTGCTTAATGTTTCTGTGTTCCTATTTTCCCATCATAAAAATTGAAATAACAAAAATACTTATCTCATACATGTAAATAAGCACACCGCCCAGCAAGTGATAAGTGCTGAATGTGGGTTAGCTAGTATCATTACCCAGCAAAATGACAGCAATCCTAAGAGAAGGGAAAGAATCAGCATTTGTCAGCTTCTCAAGAGGTTATAACAATGGACCAAAACTAATAAAAATAAATACAATATTCTACATGTAAGTTTAAAATAATTTTGTTCATCAATACCAGATTGAGCAGATCTGACCTAATGGAAGTTACTGTGGGGAAAAAAAAAAAATCCTGTAATATCTTACTTGGTTTAAAGACCTGTATGAGTCAATACATGTTTTATATTAATAGAAGCCCAGGGTCCACATTAAGAGGGATAACAGGCCAGGCAGGGTAGCTCATGCCTGTAATCCCAGCACTTTGGGAGGCCAAAGTGGGCGGATCATCTGAGGTCAGGAGCTCGAGACCAGCCTGGCCAACATGGTGAAACCCCGTCTCTACTAAAAATACAAAAATTAGCTGGGCGTGGTGGTGGGCACCTGTAATCCCAGCTGCTTGGGAGGCTGAGGCAGGAGAATCACTTGAACCCAGGAGGTGGAGGCTGTAGTGAGCCAAGATCGCGCCATTGCACTCCAGCCAGGGCTACAAGAGCGAGACTCCGTCTCAAAAAGAAAAAGAAGGATAAGAGTTCCACCACAACCAGGACCAAACCTCAAGTATTCTGTTTACTTTTTGGTATGCAATTCCATGAAGCATATTGACAAATTAGGATGTTTCCAGAACAACAGGACCAAGACAATGAGAGATTTGTAAGATCCAATTCTTCTTGTAATGTGCTCTCATAAGCACCATGTGATTTTCCTTTACTCCACTTATGTTTTGCATATAATTTGTATGTATAGATGCATACATATATGTCTATGCAAAGAGCTATTATTTATCTCCCCTACTAAACTAAATGTGATAAGGGCAAGGACAGTGTCTATGTCCCTAGTACAGTACCTTTCACCAAGTTAGTACCCAGTAATTTTTTTCTGGATGAATGAATAAGTCAATGTGTAGAAAATGAGAAAATTTGAAGAAAAGGGATTTTTAGCCCTAGGAAGATAAAATGGTTGATTTCAAATAACTGAGTGATTTTCCTGTAGAGGATAAGGCAGACTAATATGGTAAAGTTCAAGATAGCAGACTGAAGACCAATGGGTAGAGGCAGAATTGAACTCTAGGTAAGGAAGAATTTTTGTTAGCTGAACCTCTACGACAATTCCAGGGGGGTGCCATTCAAAGTGGTGAGACTTCATCACTACAAAAGGAGTTTGGCTGTCCCATGTGGAGGAGCCTACACCAGATGGTTTACAACTAAAATCCCTTCAACAATATGACACCATGTTTTCTGTTACCTAAGGCTCTTACATGCCAATCCTTTTCCCTTCCTTTCTGACCACCTAGAGCCTAGAACCTGCCTAGCCCTGCAAAACAGTGGTGCTTAGTGTCTCCAAAGGGCTCAAGAAAGGGGGCTGGACACACTCATCTTACCACTCTTTCTTCCGCTGCATGGGGTGCAGGGAGGAGTTACTCCTAAGGAAAGCGGAGGAAAGAGTAGGTGTAGAAGGAAAACCATTTCGATGCAGATAGTGAGCCTTTCAAGGCACAAATCTTTCTAAGAGCTTGTGAATAAAATGGATTCAGTCAGTCGACTCAACACCTATGGCAGATTTTCTTCTCTTGATCAATGGGAACTCAAAATGTGTAAATGTGACAACTAAACAGCCATGCAGAATAGAAACGTTTAAAATCCCACCTTTGAATACTAAAAGAATTGACCAATTATCAGATTCTTATCTATAAAACAAAAGCATTTTACAGATGAAACCTTATGAAAATACCATCTCCCTCACCATCCTCCTCCTCCACAGACTCATCAGTTCCATCAAAAAACAAAAACAAAAAACAAAAAACCCACTGACAACAGCAGCTTTAACCTTTCTAAGGTTGGATTCTGAGAATGTGGCTCTTCTGAATCTTTTCCAGGTAGCTAGGCACCATCTGTAAAGTCACTTTTCTCACTTAAGACCACCAATCATATGAATTGCATTTATTAAAAGTGCAAGGGGAAAAATGCATAACCCTTCCATTTGGAGGGTTGTTTTATGCAAAGCTTGCCAGGTCTAAAAAACATATATAAAAATTTCAGTTCTTCAGGCTTCAAAGGAAAACTCTTGAGTAAAATGTTAGCATTTTCCTGGTACCTTCCCTCACTTTTTAGCAAAGGTAGAGTGTGTTTGTACTCTCTTAAAACCTAAATAAATTGGCATTCTTGGGGAAGCAGTTTGAATCTGCAAGAGCACACACGTTTAATGTCTTGGGAGAAAAGTAAAAAGATCTTGCACCATCCAGAGACTAGGCTAAAAAGGTGTAGAATCCAGCATTAGACTTCATATTGGTTGGAACCCCCTTGGATAGGCACTCCCCACTTTCTGGGGAGTCCAGAGAACATTCTGTGATCCTAACCAGTATCCTCCCGCAAAAGTACCCTCACAGTAGCCTTGTGACAGATCTTGCTAAGGAGGCCCCACTTGTTCTCTTTGCTGTTGTCATTCTTTGTTTGCTGTTGTCATTCTGTCATTTACCTTCTGCAGAGTTGCTTGGTAGAAGCCTTACCTGTTTTTCCTGCTCCGCTTTCCCCAGTAATGAGAATACATTGGTCCTTATCTTGATCTCGTAGGGATCTGTATGCTTCATCTGAAAGGGCAAAGCTGCAGGGGAAAATGGGAAAAAAGTCCTTAGAATTCAGATCATTATTTTTTTGTTTTTTTTTTTTTGAGATGGAGTGTCGCTCTGTCGCCCAGGCTGGAGTGCAGTGGCTGGATCTCAGCTCACTGCAAGCTCCGCCTCCCGGGTTCACGCCATTCTCCTGCCTCAGCCTCCCGAGTAGCTGGGACTACAGGCGCCCGCCACCTCGCCCGGCTAATTTTTTGTATTTTTTAGTAGAGATGGGGTTTTACCGTGTTAGCCCGGATGGTCTCGATCTCCTGACCTCGTGATCCACCCATCTCAGCCTCCCAAAGTGCTAGGATTACAGGCTTGAGCCACCATGCCCGGCCTCAGATCATTATTATGTGTTTATCAGATGGAACTACAAGCTCCTTAAAGGGCTACTGTGATATGCTTATGGAAAGCAAACTATCACCTTTTATTTCCCTTTAATTCTTAAAATCCATAAATAAATAAACCCATCCTTTGTGGCCCATGTTACCTTCCTCCATGTATTCTCTATTAACCAAAATAGTACTGTTTTATTGTACTACAATGATATGATTTATTATTTATATAAATAAATAAATTATAAATAAATAAATTATTTATTTATTTATAAACCCAGCAAGCTACATTTATGGGTTGTTAAACTAAAATCCAGGTAACTCAGATAAACAAGGAGAAAAACATTACACCACATGTCTAAAATGGGATGATATTGAGATTTTTCAGGACAATACACTGAAGTTTCAATATAGTGGGGGAAAAAATCTTTTCAAACATTAGAAAAATACTATCAAATACCAAATAGCTGTGTTTAACTACAATAAGTTAAATACAGAACTACTGCCTTTACAAACAAATGACTGAAACTCTAAGATCCATCAGAGGCAAAATGGGGTTTGCCAGGGTTTTTGTCGGGCCCAAGCCTCCCAAACTTCTAACCCTGCCTTAGGATGACAAAGGGCCTCTATCAAGTAAGGCCAGGGCAGTGCTCCTGTTGCTCTTCCCCACTTCAAAATTTACTAAAGTAAATTTTGCCTCTTCTAGCTAATTGAAAAAATGATTCTGACAATAAGATAATTTAAAATAGGTAAAGTCCTCACTTCATTTATTAACAAGTATTTGTTGAGAATCCACTACGTGTCAAGAACAAGCTGGGAATGTAGACAATTAATGCTTGACCCCTTCTTTCAGGAGTTCTCCGTCCAAAGCAGGAAAGAAAGAGACAAAGAGAAAATGGAGCCAATACATTAAGCCCAATGATAAAGGTATGTGCAAAACATTGCAGAGCAAGACAGAAACCTCAAAGGGGTGGAAATTGGACTCAGAGAAACTCAAGAGGTAGAAAACTCAGTCCTAAAGAATGAATGAGCAAGACAAATGCCTTTTAGGCAAAAATAAAGGCCAAAACATCAGGTGGGGTGAAGGATAATGGGCAGTTCCATGTAGCTGGAAGGCAAAGCAAAGCATAATGAAGAGAGGATAAGAGATGAGCTGGGGAGAGAGATAGGCAGGTTCCAAATGAAAAACAAAAGAGCTGATAGGAAGCTTCAGCGCAGGATGATAAACAGCCAGTAGCAAAGTCAGACGGTAATTAGAATTAATAATATCCACATTTACCACGTACCAAAACTGCCTCCAAGCTCTTTACATTTAGTCATTTTAAATCTCGCAATAAGACCAGCACAAAGCAAAGGCATAACTTGCTGAGGTCCACTGCCAGTGTGACACAGCAGGGCCAGAGTTAATGCCTGAGACTGACCACTGGGATACAGCACCTCTGCGTTTTGCACAGACCAGAGGGTGACAAGGGTGCATGTGAGAGCAACCAGTCTGCAGCCAGGAGACTGGTGAAGGACTGGGATACAGGAATAGTGTGCATTTGGCCAACCAGATCACAGAGAGCTGTTCATACCAGTCAAGGACTTTGGCTTTTCTTCCAAAGGCATACGGAACCATAAATAATGACAATTTACTGAACACCTTCGATGTGCCAGGAGCCCAGTAAAGTGTCCTAGGATTCACAGTTGGACTTACTCTTCAACACAGATCTGCAAAATTAAATGCCAGCCTCTTTAAAGAAACATGGTCTTAAAGAGATGACATGAGAAGCCCGTGATCCCATTCTCAGAAGAGTCGTAACTTGAACCCAGAAATACTGTGAATCACATTCTTCCCTCTCTCATCATGTTCTCTTATAATTATTTGCCAGCCTATCTTACCTTCCAGCTGAACTACTGTGAGAATCTCAAGGATAGCCACCCCTAGTCTTACTTTATAACCCTCATATCAGTGAGTCTGCTGCCTTGCATATAATAAATACTGTATACTCTAAGTACATTTGTTGTGTGATGTATGAATAAAAAAACGACAGACAGAAAAAAAGTAATAAAAAGATCTTGACACCAGGTTATTTTTTGAATAACAGGTTGTTCTAGCTTGTTCCTTTGAACAATGTACACTGATCTCTTTCTATCTCTCAAAGCCCTTTCAACCATTCTCTACACAACCAAAGCCTTGCTCAAGCTCCACAGCAGCTTGCGGCCTTAACCTTCTCTCATATTCTCTGATTCCCCAGTCTGTGCACCATTGCATAATGGGGATGGTGGAAAACAACGAACACGGAGGCAGAAAACATCTCAGATGCAATTCCCCGGGTCCTACAGATGTATCTCAACACCTACTTGACTTCAAGCAAGTCATCACCATGGCTGAACTTCAGTGTCTTCACCTCCAACATGGAGAATGTAGCCATATGCTTTAGAAGATCAAATAAAAGTGCATACAAGCACTCTGAAAGTTATAAAGCTCTGAATAAATGTCAGAAATCTTTCTGTGTTATAATTAGTTATGTACACACCTTCTTATTCCCTACCGGAATATAAACTCCTCTAGGGCAGAGCCGTTCTAATTAATCTTTATGCCATGTTTATGCCACAGAGACATAAACATGAAATGTAACCGATACCAAGTAATAAATGAAGGGATGGATGAATGAGTGGATTCTCTCGAAGCAGTGGCAAAGTCTCTACTGGAGTGAGCTCTATGAAGAAGGATAAACACTGGGAAATTCATTTCTTCTATGACCTTCATGCAGGGAAGGAAACCATTGCTTAGATTTTTTGATGAGCCTTCCTCCCCTTCTGCTCCTCCAATGTCCAGACAATATTTCAAGATGCCACTTTCATTATCATCATTGGCAAGAAACGTAGGAAAACACATTACAGCAAATAAAAAAGATGTTTTCCAATATATAATACGTATTCACTGAATTCTTTATGTATTGTTGAATATAGACCTTTTTCCCATGCTCCCAGGACTACAACTTTGCATTATATTTACCACTGGTTCCAAAATAATGCAAAAGTACTTAAAAAATGAGTAACATATATGGCACATACATACACACACACACACACAAACACGAGGCTTTGGAAGATCACCAAATGACCCTGTAGTGAGTTCATTTTAAGTCAAAGAACCTAAGTTGAATACTTCTT
>NW_012114633.1:2046794-2072964 GCF_000951035.1 Colobus angolensis palliatus
CAAGCTCCGCCTCCCGGGTTTATGCCATTCTCCTGCCTCAGCCTCCCGAGTAGCTGGGACTACAGGCACCCGCCACCACGCCGGGCTAGTTTTTTGTACTTTTTTAGTAGAGACAGGGTTTCACCATGTTAGCCAGGATGGTCTCAATATCCTGACCTCGTGATCCGCCCGTCTCAGCCTCCCAAAGCGCTGGGATTACAGGCTTGAGTCACCGCGCCCTGCCTAGAGAGTATAATTTTAATAGAAGACAAAAGCTAAAAGGGATTTATTTTTTCAGGATTCTAGAGAGCCACTGAGTTCAAAGTGACAAGAAAATTTACCAATTAAAGTACTTAAGCACTGGAAAAACTGGCTTATAACTACTGGCATACCCATCTGAAGGACAGTATAAATGTCATCACTTATTTCTTATAAACACAGATCTTCACTTTCTTTAAAAAAAAAAAAAGAAAAGGCAAAAGGGAGGCTCCCAAAGAACACGAATCCCCCTCTCAATCTTGTTCCTCTCCCTCTCTGGCAATATGAGCACGTACCCATCATCAGCTCCAACATTTATAACTATAAACTGAAACCACATGCCAGTCTTCCAAGCCACTCTGTAATTAAGGAACCTAAATAAATCTTTAGAGAAGTCTTTAGTTAAAAACAGTTGTGACCCATATGCTTCATATTATTTTGTGACCGTGTCAGCATTGTTATTTACCACACAGAGAAATGAATGGTTAATTATAATATAATGACGATAGCGTAAGGGGGTAAACATGGTTTTAGTTCTACCACATTAAGGGCATGGTTTTATCCTCTTCTTCTGTCCTCTAGTTGAGCTCTAAGAATAGGGTCAGCCTGATGTTTAAAGGCCATCTCCCCTTCATTTCCAGATCAGCTACACGGCTGTTCTTTGAGAGCCAAACTTTCCCCAGCGCTAAGTATGTTTCCCAACAGCTGTATCTATCACTTTTAGGTTTTAGAAGTTTGGTTTGGGGCTCATCTGCTATTTTCTGTCAGGGTGGAATGCTGGCTTGCAAGTTCTCAATTGTCTAGCTGGTATTTATCTTCCTCTCCCATCTTATTTCTGTTCAGAGTGTTCATCAGAGTGGTTCTGCTTTCATGGCCATCAGACACAATGGCAGGGCTTCTTTTCCCAAAACTCCATGTTCTCCACCCTGCCATTTCCTTCCTAGGTTGGTTTCACCTCAAGTGCAAAGCAGAAAAGATGTCTGTGACACCCAAATAGATCCAAAGCTTATGCTCTTTCAAACACGGCCCCATGTTTCAGCCTTTCCAGCTCTTCCCTATAGAGTTGCTTGAGAAATCATTCTCCAAAGCTAATCTAATCCATTCTGAGGACTGGTAGTTGCACCTCTCCATTAGCCAAAGTGTTTAACAGAACTAAATTTGTCTCAGGAAACTTACCTGAACTTAGATAACTGTTTCCACCTTCTTATTTCAAGTCATTTTCTTCAAAAGCTCTCAAAATGGTATTCCTTTTCATTAGAGTACTTTCAAATAACACCAGGAAATTCTCCTTTTGAATTCAACTCTCTCAAAATAGCTCAGTCTCAGAATTCCCACCTACAATTGAGATATACAAGTCTCAACTATTTCTTTTCCTTTCTAGCTCTGGTTTAGTCCTAAAACTGAGTGTTTCTAAACTAACCCCCGAAAAAGTGTTTTTTAAAAATGCCCAACCTCCATGTGCTTCCCCAATTCTAACTTCACGTTAAGCCCAATCAGGATTGAGGTGGTCCACAAGGACATGGAAGAGAAGGAAAAGGAGAAAGGGAATTATGTGTGGTGTGTTTTGCATGGAAACCTTGAGTTTTCTTAAGGAAAGGTATTACGTTGGCCCTCCTTATATCTTTACATCTGTAATTGTCTCATATTCTTAATTCAGAAACATTTGCCCGCTTGGAAAATATCCCCAAGTTGATATTTTGATGTCATTGTCAAGTTAGTGTTATGCCCTTCCACCAGACATTCATCTTATCACATCTTAAGGTCAAACTTTAGGGAAAATAAGTCTTTATAGTTATTTGTACCTTTATCCTGAAAAGCTTCGCTGAAGTCTTGTCCTATGCCAGTATAAGTATGGTAAATTAATTTATGTACACATTACAGTTACCCCTGCTAGCCACAAACCTGGTAAACATTCCTAAAGAGTCCAAGCTTCAGGGCAAGAAAAGGCAGAGAAGCCTTTCTTCAAAATAAATGACAATGGGCAAAGTGTGCACTATGCAGTAAAAAGAAAACAATGTGAAAACAAACATAACAGATGGGACTGGGTGGAGATGCATGGTAAATATACCTAAATGGTTGGAAGGTTTCTACATTTCACATAAAGCAGGACAATGTTAACTCCATATGGATTCTAAAAAGTTAAGGTATATTATAATCCCTAGAACAACCCATGAAGAACTACAGCCAAAATAACTAAAAAGTAAATGGAATTATAAGAATAAAAAATTCAAATAATCCAAAAGAAGCCAAGAATAGGGGAACAAAAAACAAACAAACAAACAAACAAAAAAAGGGAAGAAACAGAAATAAACAATTGAATGACAAATTAAATCCAACCATGTCAATAATTACATTAAATGTCAGTGGACAAAATACTCCAGTTAAAAGGCAGAGAATGTAAGAATGAATATAAAAACAAGACTCAACTATATGTGCCTACAGGAATCACATTTAAAATATAAAATCACAGATAGGTTGAAAGGAAATAAAACAGAAAAAGACATACCATGCAACAACAACTTATTTTTTTTTAAAGGCATTGCACTTTCATTTTTATCATTTTTATACATCTAATCTCAAAGAAGTCCCTAGTTGCCATTCCAATATAACAAAGATGTATGCCATAGCATGACAGATGGCAGAATGCAGGTGAAAATTATCTTAGAAAATGAGCTACAGTCATTTTTTTCTAAGAATGTTTAATCAACATGTAATTTTCTAATTTCACTTACATTCTTATATCCTAAACATAGGTGGCCATGTTGCTTTCCTTTGGCTACATAACTGGAAAAGGATTGTTTTTACTGGCTACAAAACTAAAATAATATCATCAAGATAAATCATTTTAAGATGACATCTGTTTTAGAATGACAGCAGTAAAGCATCGAATACAGCTCGAAAGTAAGGCTTTAAAATAGGATATGATGAATATGCATTTTAGTTTCTTCTTCCTTTAGAATCACACTTGTTTTCAAAACACAGCTCTCACAATATTTTTGTGAAATTTCATAGATTACCTAGGTCAGCCTCAACATATACCATATTTCACATTTTTTTAATGGGTCACTCAAAAATATGCTTTCATCTTGGCAGTCAAATGTAACCACTAAGAAAGAAAATCATAGTATCTGAATGTTACGTGTATATAAAATGGTTCACGTGTTACGATGTTTTAAAAACTAGAAATCCCTGTGTAAGACACCTTCAAAACAGAGCAATTCCATCTTGAATAGGGACTGGCTAAAATAAAGCTGAGATCTACTGGGCTGCATTCCCAAGAGTTTAGGCATTCTTAGTCACAGGATGAGATAAGAGGTTAGCACAAGATACAAGTCATAAAGACCCTGTTGATGAAATAGTATGTGGCAAAAAAAAAAAAAAAGGCCGGCCAAAACTCACCAAAACCAAGATGGCAAGAAAGAGACCTCTGGTCCTCCTCACTGCTCATTACACACTAATTATAATGCATTAGCATGCTAAAAGATACTCCCACCAGCACCATGACAATCTACAAATGCTATGGCAACATCTGGAATTTACCCAACATGGTCTAAAATGGGGAGGAACTCTCAATTCCAGGACTTGCCCACCCCTTTCCCAGAAAACTCATGAATAATCCACCCCTTGTTTAGCATATGATCAAGAAATAACCACAAAAGAAAAAAAAAGCCAACCAGCAGCCCTTGGGGCTTCTCTGTCTATAGAGTAGCCATTCTTTTGTTTCTCTGATTCTCTAATAAACTTGTTTGTCACTTTACTCTGTGGTCTTACCCCAAATTCTTTCTTGCACAAGATCCAAGAACCCTCTTCTCGGGGTCTGGATTGGGACCCCTTTCCCATAACACCTGCATAATTAGACAAGAAACTCATCTACTTCAGCATTAGAACTAATAAGCAAAGTTCATTATTTCAGGAGTTCACATCCTAGTTACAAAAAATAATCTAAAACACAAGGGGTAGTTTTCTTTCAAGATTTTAGAACTTGTATTTGTAATCCTCGCAACAAAGAAGCTTAGGGACACCCCAAAATGTTTTCTAGCCTGGAGGCCTGACCATTATCAAATCATAATAGAGACCCTCAAGTCTGCCCCAGCCAGCTTGCTAAGAGTTACTCAACAAAAAAGCACCTTTCCTTCTACTGGACTTGTAAGAATGTGAACTGGGCCAAAGAGTGACTCTTTTGCAAAGGTGGATTGCAAAAGCCAGGTATTGGAGACACACATTAGGAAGTAGATAAGGGATTTAGAGAGACTAAATTATCCCAGGAAGGAAAAGGACTGAACTTAAGATATAAAAGCAGAGAGAAGGAAACATCTGTCTTGAGGGCCTGGAAGCCACTCTTTGGAATTTAGCAGCAATCCCTTGTGCTGCTGAGGACTTCCTTCTGAAACTTGCTTCAAAGAAAACAGTACCTAGAAATGCCCTAGGCACAAAACCACCACAGCAGGGGAAAGTTCCCCACAGGAGCATGCTGTTGGGGTTTGGCAAGAGGTCAAAAGCAAAAAGGCTAATTCCACTTCTTTATCTGCCCTTGCTACTGTGGGCTGTTATCTCACAAATTAATGAAGCATGAATGGCTTCCACTGCCTTGATTTAATCCCTTAATAACTAAAATGGAAGAGTGTGTGGAAGCAGGGGTGAGGTCATCCAGAAGAGCAGGGCTCCCAAAGGAGTTCGTGGATACTCATGAGGTAAGAGGCACTGTACTCACTGTGAGGGCTCTAAGGATGATGATGAAGAGAATCTGTCGTCTAGAAGCTTAAAATCCAACAAGAAAGACATTTAAGTTGCCCCACAAAAAGGGGGTAGAAGGTAATAAACATATCTGCAAACTCCTAAAGATATTCAGAAAAGGAAAAGATGACTTTTACTGAAAGAAGCATGTCATGGAAAGCTGCAAAATCTGAACCCCAATGCATATGCAAGGAAAGAGGCTGGGAGGAAGCAGACAGCCGGGAGGAAATTATGCTATATCCCCAATCCAGAAATTAATAAAACACATAGATTTGGGGAAAAGAACAAATATGCAATTGGGGCTCTTAATTCAAATTCAATAAGCTCTTAAAGCATTTTTACTATCTCTTTTAACAAAAGAATTCTAACAAGCACCTTTTAATACCCAACTCTTTTTAAAAGAATTGCACACTTACGGTGTACAAGAATAGCCTTTCTGGTTCAAGGTAAGTACACTTTAAACAAATTCCCAACACAAATGTTTCCAAACTTTTTGGCAAAAATGGCTTATTTCAATTAATTTCATGATCAATTTTTATGACTGTTACAGGCAACTAAATCATGGAAACACTTATCCCAAGAGAAGTTACTCTATAGACCTTGCTAATCACCTTTCGAACTTAATGCTAAATTTAATGTTGCACTTATTAAAAAGAATGGTTTCTGCTGATTTTTTACAGACAGATGTTCCCTACTGATTTAAAGCCTTAAAAAGCACCACCTCATATGCCACTTTTTCTTTGTCTAACTTAGAAACACATTCTGATCCAAAGTACGTCATATCCACATCCCAAAGAGTTAGACTGCTTGGCTAAGTGAAGCATTCATGTTTACAAGAGTCAAATGTAAAACACTCTCCTCTAACTTTGACAGCCCCCAGTGCTTCATCTGCCCTAGAAAGCACTATGCTGGGGACCTGAACAGCACCATATACTGTGGAAATGCAGAGAGATCTGGCTCAGGTTATCACAGAAGGCAATGGGTAGAGATGCCATTTGAACTGGAACCCCAAGTACGTACTATCCAATTTTTTTTTAATGCATAAAGGAGAGAAAATGGGCAGTAGTAAAAGGTTATCAACTTCTTCAAGTTTTGGTTTGTGCTTGAAGCCTCACAGGGCTGTGCAGTGGATGTCTGTAAAGTGCCCTGGGTCTGAAATGCAGCAGGTACTCAACAAAAGACTAAAAGGTATGCAGGGGCTGAATCTGTGGGTGTGCCTTACAGAATCAAGGTCACCAATCCATTCATGTTTAGGAAAATCAAATCTGTAGCCATTTCATGGACTGGCTGCAAAATTCAATTAAATCTACCAATATTAATGAGACGCCTGAATATAGATAGATACTTGCACATACATACACACAGACCACTCTGTATGTACCATGAAATGCTTGAGCTCGCATATACTATTGTACAGAAAGAAAAGTGAATTGGCAAAATAATAAAAATAATAAGAGTCTTCCTTGTTAGTAGCTAAATTCATATCATGATATTGTAAAGAAGGAAGCATTCTGGGAATAATTTTAAGATAATTCAGTACTCATGGCTGGGCGCGGTGGCTCAAGCCTGTAATCCCAGCACTTTGGGAGGCCGAGACGGGCGGATGACGAGGTCAGGAGATCGAGACCATCCTGGCTAACACAGTGAAACCCCGTCTCTACTAAAAACTACAAAAAACTAGCCGGGCGAGGCGGCGGGCGCCTGTAGTCCCAGCTACTCGGGAGGCTGAGGCAGGAGAATGACGTAAACCCGGGAGGCGGAGCTTGCAGTGAGCTGAGATCCGGCCACTGCACTCCAGCGCAGGCGACAGAGCGAGACTCCGTCTCAAAAAAAAAAAAAAAGATAATTCAGTACTCATTAATTCAATAAACATTTTATGTGTCAGGAGAGTGTCAGGCAGGGGCATACAAAGGATACTGTCCCTACCCTCAGGAGCTCAGTTTAGACAAATCATGTACTATCTAACTAGAAAATAATTTAGTTATGTGAGGACAAGTAATTTGGTCCATGTTGCCTGTTGAAAACAACAACAAAACCTTTCCCAGGAGAGGAATACTCGAGAGGAATACTAGAACCAGAAACAAGTTTTTTTGAATTAAAATTTTGCTTTTCTTCTTTCATCCAGCCACCTAATACCTTCCAAAGCCACCCTTTCTTTACCATCACCAGCTTGCCACTGTCTTAGAGGAGTTTCTCATTTTTGGCCTTCAGGAACCTCTTACTGGGGATTTCTATATCGAAGCAAGACATTTTCACAAGCCATCTTGATACAATGCTGTCAAAATACGTTGCTTTTTTCATTACCATGACTCCTTCTCCATTCCTAATCTTGTCCCCCTTGTAGCCAGATTTAACTTCATACTTTTAAACATTTCTGTAAGAAATTTGTTAGAACCCAAAGCAAAATTGTATCAGTTCTGTCCCCCAAAACGATGGTTCAAAGGTGTACTCTGATTATAAGCATAATGCATTTATTTTGCTTAGGCACCAGAGAGATGTCTTAGCAGCAGGTCCAAGGATTTTGGGGGCAGTCTTGACTGAGATGATCCTAATGTGGTCCGGAGGCTCAACATCCCGTCATACCCAGGGTTTATGATGTATCTGTTCAAACAAGGTTTGCAAATCTGGAACAGAGACAAAATGTAGAAACCCTTCCTCTAGACTTTCAAATAGAAAACAAGTAGGTTCCATCAAGACTTAACCAAATCCATGTCTTAATTTTAAAAAGAAAATCAGTGACTCAAAGGACATCAGAGTATGATGATTCAGACCATGGAGAGAGAAGCCTCCTCAGAGACTGAGCAGGCTCCAGGCCTAGAGTGATTGACAGCTTTCTCTGAGAGGACTGTGTATGGCCAACATAGTAGGGATTATATGAGTGTATCTTCCAGAGGGTTTCCACTTCCATTCCCTCCCTTACCCTAGTCCTGGTTGCCATTCTAAAGAAAGGGTTTCAACAATAAGGAAGCTCAAGATGCCAAGTCTGTTCTACATATTATTTGCGATTGCTTATGTTTATGGTATTTTCAACGCTAAAATGTCTGCATAACAAAATGACTCCAAAGTGGTCACAGAAGAATGGGTAAAGCAAAAATAACATATACCATTCTGCCTGCAGGCTCTCTTCCCTGTAGCCCCCCTCCCTCCTCCCTACTGGAGTTAGCCTAAAATGCAAGGAGGCCACTCCCTCCCTCATCGGTTTACAAGCTTCCTATGCTCTCCACCAATCTAGGCAGAGTCTGGCCCTGGACTTTAGGCAGGGAGGGACTAAACAGCCATGCTTAAACTATGTGACTGCTAGAGGAAGATTTAACATCGGTACACGGAAAGTGCCCTGATACAAAGGGCTTCAAACAACTCTTAAATGCTTCCATCACAGAGACAGCGCTGCTTCAGAACACATCCAAATGCACAGCACTCAAATATCTGCTTGAAAGTGTTTTAGGTCATGTCAATACGTCTCAAAAGTGGCTACAAGAAAATGACTGTGGAAATATCACACACAGATTACATATATATTTTTTGAGAGAAGCAAACACTTGGATCTGCAAGCAGAAGTTGGTATTTATTACTACATATCTGCAGGGGCTTAAAGTTATCTGATAAAAGACTAGAGACAATCCTCCCAAAACAGCTGGGTAGAAGTGAGAGACCTTGGATCAGAACAGAGACTGCTTCAGGGTAATCTGGAGACAGGCATTAGGTCCTTGGGAGCTCTACATAGTACATATATTTTTATTACAAAATATAAGCTTGATACGAGCTTGTATCTTCAATATGAAAGCTCCATTTCTACATACCCAGACTGATTTCTGGTTACCCAGAAAGGTCAAAACCAGGCAAGATACACTCATACAGAACCAAATCTTAAAAGCTTGATTTCTCACTGATGCGCTATATATTACAAAGCAAGCAAGGCCCTTCTCTAGAGCTGGCCCTGCTACTTTTCCTGGCTCATTTCCTTGGAACTCCCTGCCTCTCAGTTCGCTCTAGGAGTCCCTTACCTGTACACCTATAAAATCCTATTTCTACATCTATTACAGCCTTATAATATGGTGTGTAATATGTTGTGTTTTAAGTTTGGGAGACCTTTTTGTTTACAGTTTCTCTCTCTTGAGTGTGGGAATTAAGACTCACCATCTTAATTCCCTAGCACAGTGCAACACATGGTATATGCTCAGAAAAAAACTGGTGTAATTAATCCTAACATCACTTTTTCTCCTATTCATGCAAAAAAGGAGATAAAATTAATGTATGACATTTTCAAAGTCTATGTTTGCTTGCCAACTATTTACAAATAACAAAGAGGAAATGAAATAAAGTGTTATATAAGTGCACATTCATATGCTTACAAAGAAAGAGCTCTGTGGATTTAAAATACTCAAAGAATTTAAGTTAAAGAGGAGTGAGGCTCTAGTTAAAATTCTTCACTTGGGTTATTTGGATTCAGCAATCCTCTCTAATGCTAGTCTGTATAAATTCAGTGCGAAAACATAGACACCTAACTCTCCTTTTAAAAGTCAAAGTGTGATTACATTTGCACTAGTAACATTGCAGGCCCTTGCTAGTTCTCCAACTAACGAGCAAAGGCAATTAGAGTCATCTTCAGAGCTGGCTAATGAGAATATGCTGCTCCTATCCTTCCTACCTTGCTTCCAGTTCCCAGCTGATATGCCCACTCATCTCCAAAAACTGTATGGTTAGTTCTCTAGGTCCCCCTTGAACAAGTATCACTTTTATCCTCATTTCCTTCTTGAGTTCTACAGCCGATGTATCCAGCACCTACAATCTGCCAACAACTGTGCCCAGCATCGGACGGGATGCAAAAATAAAAACGAGGCTGTCCCTGCTCTCCAGATCCTCAAGTCCAAGGCTCTCCCTCCATCATGGCTGGCTAAAGCTACCAAGAGCTACCTATCACAGTTCCCTTCTGCCTCCGCACATCAAAATATGTCCTCCAAAGAAGGATTACTTTCGGTGTTCCAAATTTATGTTGAGAACAGGTTTTCTGCACCAATAAAATCACTGAACCTTGCAGAGGTGCGATGCTCAAAATTTTCTTGGATGAATGAACCAATACATCTTCAAAGACTCCACAGGTTAAATCTTTCTAACTTAAATTGCTAGGAGACTGCCTAGAAAAGCTACAGTGACAACACTCTGGTCCTCATCTGCATGCCGTTCTTCCCCCGAGATCTGACATGCTGTTACATCCAATCAACTCAATGACAAGTCCTAGGATGATGCCAGAGGACCCTCACTGGAGCTTTCTATATGCCAGTGGCAGGCTTGCTGACAGAGAAGAAAATCTATAGAGATTTGGAATGAAGCCATATGTCTCCAGAGATTTTAGAACTGAACACCTGCTAAAGGAAGACATCCCTGAAATTTTTCTAAACTGTCAAATAGGAAATGCCAATTTCTAAAACTATTCTAGACTAGTAGTTCTAGCCTTATTGCTTAAAGGTTAAAACACACACACACACACACACACACGCTCACACTCACACTCACATATGACGGTTCTCTTCAAATATGTGTACTTCAAATACCTCCTGATTGAGAAAACAGCAATCTCTACAATAACTCCGGGGGCCCAAAGACTGGGAATCATTATCATAAATCAGTTCCAGTCTGGAGAGCTTTCTATTTGTCATATGACTTATGGTTCCTAATCTCTGTAGAAATCTCTGTAGAGATGAGGGGCCATCTATTCAAACGAGTCTAGGTTTGCTTCCTAAATTTTCTTAAAATGAAGGCAAACCAATCTATTAATGAATTTTAAAATTAAGGATCTTTTATTGGCAGTGGAAATTGTGTACTCTAGGCCCTTACCAGAGAATAAAACCTCCAATTATCTGAAAATCACCTTTAATTCAAAGCCCATTTACGAGAAAACAGAAAAGAAATAAGTAACACAAAAAACTGTCACAGAACTACGAGGCACCTGAAGGAAACAGTGCAATCTATCTGTTCCTTGTACTCTTTAATTGAATCAAACCATCAATAAGCTCAGCACTTGTACCCATGGTTCCCATCCCTGGATGTATACTATGCACCTAGGGAGCCGAAACCTTGTTCCCCCTCCACAACCCTATACATTCTAAGGGAATTCTGCACTGGTTCTAACAAACAGCCAAGGATGATAGCCACTTACTTAAACCTCTTATAGATTTGCTTCTCCTAAACTGTGCTTTGGTGTTATGTCTGCTGCTTCCACTTAGTGACATGAGAAGCAGCTATCTAAAATGCATTACTAATGATGACACCCTTCACATAGTCTCATAGGAGACATCTCTTTGAAATCTAACTGGCAAGGAAAACTTTGCTTCTTTTGAGCAAATGCGCTTTGATCTTATATGCAAAAATAATGTGACTGATCACATTTCCCTTTTTTGCTTTGACTACCAGGAAAAGAAAAGTTCAAGTTCAGTAAGCTTAGAAGATGTCATAGTATTAACTTTCACTGGGGTCTCATTTATTGTCTATGTTTCCTTTGCTCTGAGTTTTAGAAAGTTATTTATTTTATTACATTGACTATAAAATACTAAACTGCCTTTGGTCAGCTTACTATGCAGCCTACTATTTTGAATAGTAGGGAAGATAATTTTGAAAGTGGGGAATATAATAATTAGTTCATACTGATCTTCTTCATATGTATCTAAACTATAAAATCTAAAAAAGGCAATTGGTATGACTAAAATACATGCATACAAGAAGAGTTTTGCTTTGAGGGAGCAGGGGAAGATGAATGGATGGATAGATGGATGGATGGATGGATGGATGGATGGACAGTGGGAGGATAAGGGGTGGGGGCATGGATGAATCTGCCTCACAATATACAAACCCCCCTTATAAGAAGAGCTATACATTTTCCCAGATAATTTCTGTTTATTCACTTACACCTGTAACATTTGCAACTCTTACCAAATCTAGAAAAATCTTCAGTATGCAAACAGACACACACAGGTTTAGCAGAATAAAAAATCTACAATTTAAAAACATAGCACCACTGAGACAAGAGAAATTTTGAAAGCCTATTGCCCTGACTCATATTATGGAAATAGAACTCTTAATGCATTATCCAATAACCTGAAACTTCCCCATCTCACCTGTGAAAACCCATTATACTCCTTTCTTAACAAAAATATTCTTCTGTAATCTTTTCTAAAATTTTCATATTTCTTCACCTTCTTTGACTATAGTCATATGCGGAAAAAGAACTTAATTAAAGTTGTCCTTAAACACAACTTTAAGTTCTTGAATATAAAGGAAACTGACTTTTATTTATTCATCACCCATCTGGGAAGAGTTGAATCCAAAAACATTAACATTGCATTGGCTTAAGTTTCAAAGCTGGTTAGAACCATTTTACCAAAATTCCCAATGGATGAATATGTGAATGAATATAGAAGAGACCAACATCTAATTTTCTAATAATTCCAATACACATATTGGTTCCAAGAAAATCAGTAATATGAGAATTGGAACAAAGATGGATCTACTCCAATAAATTACCACAGCACTAAAACATCTTCAAATAATCACCAATAATCACATAGTATCAACTATTTCTGTAAGCAATAGCAACCAAATGTAACACTACTAAAAAAGTCTTTGTTCATAATAAACCAAAAAGCTACTAAAGTCTGCTAAACAATAGTGTGAAAGAAAAAAAGTAACAACAGAAACATGAAAAATGGATGAACAGTTTTACTTCTATAGAAATGCATTCAAATAAAATTAAACTGGAAATGTGGAAATTCACCATGATTACAATTATTATTTTTTAAAAAACTAAAAATATTTTAAGAGGGCTTTCATTCTAAATTATACTACTGAACTCAAGTTTAAATTCAGATAGAAGCTTGCTTTACATGATATCCACAAGTTAAATTATCAAACAGCAACAACCTTACCGAAATAATCCTAGCAGACAGGAGACCATGTGATATATTAACTAAATCCCATTACATTTTCCCTTCCTGGGCACAAGGGCAGAATGTATCTCCCAGTTTCCTTTGCAGTTAGGCTGGGCCCATGTGACTATGCACTGGTCACTGAAGAAGACCTTATCATGCTCTCTCTTCACCTTCCACAGCAATCTTAAAAGCCACGTGGGCCGGGCACAGTGGATCACACCTGTAATCTCAGCACTTTGGGAGGCTGAGGTGGGTGGATCACCTGAGGTCAGGAGTTCAAGACTAGCCCGACCAAAATGGTGAAACCCCCGTCTCTACTAAAAATACAAAACATTGCCAGGCGCAGTGGCTCACGCCTGTAATCCCAGCACTTTGGGAGGCCGAGGCAGGTGGATCACAAGGTCAGGAGATCAAGACCATCCTGACTAACATGGTAAAACCCCGTCTCTACTAAAAATACAAAAAATTAGCTGGGCGTGGTGGCAGGTACCTGTAGTCCCACCTACTCGGGAGGCTGAGGCAGGAGAATGGTGTGAACTCAGGAGGTGGGGCTTGCAATGAGCAGAGATCGCGCCACTGCACTCCAGCCTGGGCAACAGTGCGAGACTCCATCTCAAAAAACAAACAAACAAAAAAATACAAAAAATTAGCCAGGCAAGGTGGCAGGCACCTGTAATCCCAGCTACTTGGGAGGCTGAGGCAGAATTCCTGGAACCTGGGAGGCAGACGTTGCAGTGAGCCGAGGTCGTGCCACTTGTGCCACTGCACTCCAGCCTGGGCAACAAGAGTGAAACTCTGTCTCAAAAAAAGAAAAAAAAAAAAAACCCATGTGTTCCAGATATTGTAACTACAATATAGAAGCAGCTTGGATATCTGAGTAACCATTTTTAGTAGAACCTCTGAGAAAACCCAACCGAGCTCCATCAAGCTGTGTTTCATGAGAAACAAACCTTTGTTGTGTTATGCCTTGAGCTACGAAGGCCTGCCGCCCTAAAATAACCTATCTTATTCTGACTAATCATTCCTTATACCCCCTTACAAGGTCTCAAACATGCTTAGACTAAAAACTCAAGTTTCATTTCCAACAGGTGGGAATTTTGTTAGTAAGCAGTACAGAATAGTTGAAGGCTAAAAATAACTATTTGTTGAATACCTACTATGTAACTAATGCCAGGCCTCTGAAGGGAGGTGTGGGCATCCCAGAGCATGCCCAAGATGAGCCACTGGAGTACAAATATAAACATCAGAACTTCTATTTATATTTCTGTATTCATCACTTTTTAAAAATTCCCAGTCTTGTGTATGTTTTATAATACACACTATACATTAAGATGGTGCTGCCTGACAAGTTAACTGTAGATAACCAAACACAGGCAGATCTTAAGGCCAACGATCTTGAAGCAACAAAGTATAATGTGTAGTCCCTCTTCCAAAAATGCCCACTATTGTAGAAGTCCAATACTCAAATAGGAGACAATCAATGAGATACATAAGATAAATAAAAGTCATATGATTAATAAAAATCATCTATAAAAGGTCATGGTTGTGACGGAATGCATAATATGGACTACATGTTTTAGGACCACCGAGTGGCCTTTAGAGAAGAGGCTTCAAAAAGGAGGTGGTTTCCCATATACTGCAAAAGATGAGTAGGATTTCAATATGTGGAGTGAGTAAAACAGAATATAGACCAGAGTGCCTGTGAAAGAGAAGAAATGAAGCAAACAGTGGGATTTCACAAACGGTAGGCCACCAGAGGCCAAGTGAAAAAAAAAATGTACAACTGATCACTAGCTACAAATCTATCAAACTCAATGTCTCTCTTTTCAAAGCCAGAATTTTTAATTAGCGCTGGTTTTAATTTTAAGAGTCCTATTCAAGATCAATGCAATATATAGGTAAACATCAAAGAAAGTTAAAGTCTCTATAGAAAATGACAAAGATTTCCAAAATTTAAAATGTGTCTATGCTACCTAAACTATGCCTGTAAGACAAAGGATGACATTAACAATCATAGATATAACATTCTTATAATAAAAGTTATGTTAAGTTATAGAAAGGACGCAAATGTTCAAAGTGTTATATATCGTTTTCTATTTGTTTTAGGAACAATGCCCAACACCCATGCACACGTTTCCACACTTCCTCCTTCCCTATACCCACATTCCAGGTAATGAGTAACCAGATAGCCATGACTCACTCTATTATGTAATCTTAAATAGCTACATGTGTTCATTTTATAATTTATGCCTTTAACACCTTTATACTTCAGTAACACTTTTCTTTAATACATTTCCCTGACCTCAGATGAGATTCTGCCATCTTGAATGTCCCTTTTTTTAATCCATAATGCTATTCACTTGATAAAAATATGCATAAGCCTCTGCTATTAATAACGGCCAAACCAATTATAAATATAGATAGAATCAGGAGCAACACTCCATGGCCAAATGTGAGGTAGGGTGTATGAGTGTGAAAATATGCCTTTTGAAAGCAAAGCAATGGCTTAAAAACCAGCAATTTCTAAAAAAACATCCAAGGGCCCTTAGCAACCCTTCATGAAAATATAGAGGATAAAAGTAGAAATGAAACCCTCCAGTCTTAAGCCGGTAACCTAAGATCTTCTGCAGGTAACCTATGATTATGCCTGCATGTGTTTTCCCAAGGTAGAGGTCTGTGGTGCAAACCACCCAAATCATCTCTCCCTCCAGGTGCTAAAACAGCCTAAGTTTTGGCTGTTGATGTGGACTGATGGAAAAAGATTAGTAGAAAATGTATATACTCTAACTTATTCCTCTGTTGTTAAATTTATGTGAAAGTAGGCTAAGTCATCTATAAGGCTTAGGAAGTTCCTACAGTAACTGAGGATACAAGGATATTCTTTTTGGATCTCAAGCTGACCACCTATGCATCCAATGAACACTAATATCCTAAGGGGATGGCTTCAAAGGGCTTTGTAAGAGTTAATTAAGGTTAAACTCAGTGTTCTTCATATCAAATGCTGCCCCTTCCTAAATAACATTATGACTCAACACCAATAGCAACTAGAAATTCTGTTGCAAAACAAATGAATTAACATCTGTTTACACTTATATCAACATTAAATCATTCACCACTCATTCATTAGAACATCGCATTTACACACGTATACATTTAGGCATATTTAACAAGTCTGAAAATTTTTTCCAGTTGATGACTGAAATGTAAGATGGCAATTTTTCCAGACACATAGCTTGTAATTTTAGGTAATTTCCTTATCCCAAACTCTCCTCCTATAATCCTTCAAACTTCCCAATGATTCAAGCAGATTGGTATTTGAATGTTGTATTAAAATTAAAAAATAGCTCTACATTCTCAACTCTAATACCATTTCCCTTTCCTATAACATCCAGGGTCATTACGCCACAGCCAAAACTGTTCTTTGCCTTATCTTCTATAAACTACAAAAGCCACCTACTTCAAGAATTCCTTCTTCAGGATGGGCACAGTGGCTCATGCCTGTAATCCCAGCACTTTGGGAGGCTGAGGGAGGCAGATCACTTGATGTCAAGAGTTCGAAACCAGCCTGGTCAACATAGTGAAACCTCACCTCTACTAAAATTACAAAAATTAGCCAGACATGGTGGCACACGCCTGTAATCCCAGCTACTCAGGTGGCTGCGGCACGAGAATCACTTGAACCCAGGAGGTGGAGGCTACAGCAAGGCAAGATTGCACCACTGCACTCCAGCCTTGGCGAGAAAGTAAGATTCTGTCTTAAAAAAAAAAAAAAGAATTTCTTCTTCAAGACTCAACACAAGTGGCACCTTCACAATTTCTGAACCCACCAATTTTTCTGCACTTCTAACTTGTTCCTTGTAAGTATACTGTTACATTAAAATGTGGCTTATGTAGCTATCCCCAACCCACAACTACAATGGACGATCCTTAAAGACAAAACCACATCTTCTACAGTTTCTAACAAACAACAGCCCTCCCACCCCCCGCCAATCTATTCATTCATTCACTCACTCCACCAACATTTATGGAGTGGCTGCTCTGCACCAGGTATTGTTCTAATTACTATGGATACAGGGATGGTAAAATAAACAGCACAAGTGCTCATGGAGATGACATTCTAATGCAGAAGACAATAAATAACAAAAAATGAGTCTATGGTGAGATGTCAAGTAAGTACAAATGCTCTGAAGAAAAATAAAGTAGTCTAAGAGAATAATAGGTGATTGGGGAAGGAATTGCTATTTCAGGGATTGCTCTTCCTGATTGCAGTAAGAGAATAAGTCAGTCCCTCTATGGTACAAGAATGATGCTGAGAGTGGCATGTTCAAGAAGCAGCAAGGAGAACAGTGTGGCTGGGGAGAGAGGGTGAGAAGTAACAAATGCAGTCAGGGAGATGGCCACAGCCCAGATCAAGTGGAGCCATGCAGGCCATGAGGGAGTCGCTGCAGGTTTTTTGAGCAGTAAAGAAAAACAATCTGATGGAGATCTTTAAAAAAGATCACTCTAGGCAGTGGCCATAACATTCATAGAGATAAGACAGTTGGCGGTTGAGGGGATGGAGGCAGAGGCAACAGGAAAGTTAAAGCAGGGATGCATTGAGGAGGTCACCACCATAATCCAAGCAAAGGAGGGTGGTGGCCTGGGGCACGCACGAGTGGTCATGGAGGTGGTTAGGATGATCAGGCTGGGATGCATAAGACCTGATGATGGACTGAGTGTGCAGTAGGAGAAAAGGAAAAAAACAGTTTTGCATCGAGTAACCAAAGGATGATGCTGCCACTGACCAAGGTGAGAAAGAGAAGAGGGAGTGGGGCAATCCTAAGTCTGGTTTGAAGCATGCTAAGGTTTGAGATGCCCCTTATCCAAAGAGATGTTGCAGAGCTGAACATAGCTGGATTGCCTGCAGGTCAGGGGAGAAATCCAGCTGGAGATCTAAATCCAGGAGGCATTGTCAGCACATAGAGGGTATTTGAAGCCCACGTGGGCTCATCTAAATAATGACTACAGGGGAGAAAAGCAAAAATCCCAGAGTGGAGCCCCTGGACTTGCCACAGGAATGCGGAGCCTGGATATGGAGCAGCCCAAGGCGAGGGGGAAAGACAGGAAAATGTGGAAGCCAGTAAGCCACATTTTAAAAGGGTTCCAGGAAGGAGTCAGTCATGTTGTCAAATGCTGCTGACGTAGGAAGAGGAAGATTCAAAATTGACCATTGGATTTGATAACATGGAGGTCAAAAATGATCTTGAAAAGAAGTTTTAGTGGAGTGGGAGATGGAAGCCCAATTAGATTTACAAAAGAAAAAGAGATGAACTAGAGAAAATAAGCATATCCAACTTTTCAAACAGTTTGGTAATAAAAGAAACAAATGGTATGGTAGCTAGGAGATGTGGAATCAAGAGAAATATTGCAGCATGTTATGTTGGTGGGAATGGAACAAGAAAGAAAAAAGATAAGGCAGTAGAGAGGAGAAATGACTTGGAGGGGTCGGATGCGATCCTGGGCACACAACAATCAAATGTTTATTGAGTTGAACTGTTATTACCCTTAGACATGTCTTGGAAAAAGATGGCCCACTAATTCACGTTTCTAAAATTCTATACAGAAACTCCAACGACAACCTGGCTTCAGGAAGCCAGCATTCGAGTATTTCAGGACAAGCTTTCTATGGCTTCTTAAGAACAATGTATACACATGTCCACATCTGTGGTATAAAAAGAAATGTATCCGGTCAGGCTCCTGGCACAGGGCTCCTAAAGTCTTTGGAATTTCCTGGGTGATAGGAGTATCTTGTATTATTCACAACAAGTCCCTTTCACCCATACCTGAGGCTATGCAAATGAGGGGACTCAGGTGGGCCCCCTCAGTAGCATCAGCACAGGGATGTTTACCAGAAAGACCAAGCCTGTGATTAGAGGGGAGGATCTTCCAACTCCACCTCCCCACCTCCAGGGAGGGGACGGGAGCTGGAGACTGGGTCATAAAAACTTGAACACAATTCTTTTTTTTCTGGGGGAGTGGGGGGATCTAGGCTGGTGAACAGACTGACATGCTGGGAAGGTGGTATTCCCAGAGTGCACACAGGCTCTGCATACACACCCCCACCGTGCCCTCTGCAGCTCTTCCATTGGACTGTTCCTGAGTTGTATCCTTTATAATAAACCAGTAAACGTTAAAAAAGTATCTTCCTGGGTTCTGTGAGTTGTTCTAGCAACTTCTTGAACCTGAGGATCATGGAAATCCACAAATGTATGGGGTAGGCTGAGCAGAAATGTGAGTAGCCAGGGTACCCCACTCGTGGCTGGTGTCTGAAGTGGGCACTCTTATAGGACTAAGCCTTTGACCTGTGTGGTCTGTGCTAACTGTGTAGTGTCAGAACTGAACGTGTCGGAGGTGTTCGAACCAGAGCAACTCCATCTTGAATAAGGGCTCAGTAAAATAAGGCTGAGATCTACTAGGCTGCATTCCTAGAAGGTTAGGCATTCTTATTCACAGGGTGAGACAGAAGGTCAGCACAAGATACAGGTTATAAAGACCTTGCTGATAAAACAGGTTGCGGTAAAGAACCTGGCTAAAACCCACTAAAACCAAGATGGCGAGGAAACTGCCCTCTGGTCGTCCTCACTGCTCATGCGTTAGCATGCTAGAAGACACTACCAGCAGCGCCAGGACAGTTTACAAATGCCATGGCAATGTTGGGAAGTTACCCTATGTGGTCTAAAAAAAAGAAAACAAAAAACGGGAGGAACCCTCAGTTCCAGGAATTGCCCACCCCTTTCCCAAAAAGGCATGAATAATCCACACCTTGTTAGCATATAGTCAAGAAATAACCATAAAAATGGGCAACCAGCAGCCCGCAGGGCTGCTCTGTTCATGGGATGAAATAGCCATTCTTTATTCCTTTACTTTCTTAATAAACTTGCTTTCACTTTACTCTGTAGATTCACCTCAAATTATTTCTTGCACAAGATCCAAGAACCCTCTCTTGGGGGACCCCTTTCCAGTAAACAAATTGAATTGTTGGACACCCAGTCAGTGTAACCGGTTGGTGTTGGGGGGAAAATGTCACACACCTGGTATCAGAAATGATATTAGAAACATATAATTATCTGCTGTCAAATACCTAGAGCCATGCTCTTCTAGGTACCAAGTGCTGCTTCACAAGACTATCTCCAGGCTATTGAAATTCCAGGGGTTGCTTGGAACTCTGAACGTCTCCATCCCAGCCAGGAATTGTGACTGGGCTCTGATCCCCCTTTCTCCCTCTCCGCTTTTTCTGGTCAGCTACTGCATCCTATGGATTTGCCTCTAAAGTGTCCCTCCCATCCCCAGATGAGCCTTCTGTCCTTGTCCCTTACTGCAAAAGCCTACCAGGTCCCTAAACCTAAATCTCTCATTGAGTTTCTCTTTCCCTGTACACTCACAGCAGTTCAAATCCCAATGCTCATATTCTCTCTCTCCTCCTACCTGCTTAAAAATTCTTAGCACAAACATTCTTTGTGACCTGAGTCTACTCTTCCTCTTCCACCTCATCTGCCCATCCTCAGCTTGCACCCTAGGTTCCAATCTTACCCACACAAACTTAGATCACTGACGTGCCATGCTGTTCTAGCTCTGTTTGTCTCCTCTTCAGACCTTTGTATCTGCTGTTGCCTCTGCCTAGAACATTCTTCTCCCAACACATCACATGTCTCTACCTCTTACCCCTAGAGGATGATACTGAAATACAGCATCTCAATAAAGCACTCCCTGGCGACCCTATCTAAAACAGTAAACCACCCGCGACTCCCCCACAGCCCTAATGCCCCTTCCCTGTGTTAAGTTTCTCCACAGCACTTGTCACCATCTAAAATGCCATTTGTTTTATTAACTTCTCTTGTGTTTCGTCCCTCTCTGTGCTAGAATGTAAGCACAAAAAAGCCGAGATTTTTGTCCATTGTGTCCCCAGTATGTGCACTAGTACATGGCTCACAGTAGGCACTCAAATAACATACGATGAATGACCGAGTCAACACTGTTCCCTCTGACTAGAAAATTCTCTCCTGAGCCTAGAATCCTATTCTTTATCCACGCAGCAAACTTATCACCCAAGGGTCCTCCATCCCATCTCCCAGCTCCTCAGGCAGGGCTGTACCCCATTTCCCAGGGGACCACACCACTTACTGCTCATTCTCAGACTCTTCTGTTAACTCCAAGAGCACTATCAATAATTATGCTGCTACAACAGGAATCACCGGGCTGTCCAGGGCAAACCAGGACATGCCCCACCTTTTTTTATGGCCGCTTTCTCCCTTTAGTATTTATTTATCAGTCTGTCTCCCACACCAGACTATGAATCCTTAAAGGCAAATTCATCTTTGTATTCCTAGCACCTCAACATATTGTGGATGCTTAATCATGTTTATCAGATGAATGAACAATCACTTGCACTTGGGAATCTGGGATCCCTGGGACAGGCTGGAACGGGAACGCCGGGCTGGTACGCCTGGGCCTGTTCCCCTCTATGTGAGTTTCTGCCCCTGTGGTGGCCCCATCCTCACCCTCAGTTCTGCAGTCTCACGAGTGGGGCCTCATATTTGCTCTGCTGAACTCTTTCATTATCCCTGGCTTTGCTAACTTCCCTGGGCTGGCTGGCTGGGGACCAGCTTTTGTCAGCCCCTGTTCAGACGAACCCCCACACGGCTCCTTTAGTCCTACCTACCCAGCCACACCAGCCCCAGCAACAGACTGTGGGAAAGATTCCAATTTCAAGAACAAAGGGTGGGGCCAGCACCCCTCCCACCTCCCTCGACAGGGGTTCCCAGGTGGGTTCCAACTGTAGCTCTCTCTGTCAGGGATGAAGTAATTATACTAATCCTTCTCAGGGCCGAGGCCTCGGTGCTGCTTCTCCAGATGAAATGGATCTTTTCCAGCACATTGCAGAACTTCGCAGTCTGTCAAAGGCCAGCCACATTTTGGTAGGAAGCAGCTGTTTTGCTGAGAACCAAACTTTTCCCTTTAAGATTATATCATTGAAATGATCATGTATGCCGGTGTGAACACACGCTTGGCTTCACAAACAGCATTTTTACAATAAACTCTTTCGAGTCTGAGGTGTGCATTTGGTGAGAAGGGATATAAACTCTAATTGGGGGTCTAGAAATTAGGATTCTGAAACTGCCCAGATGTACCAGAAACACTTTTCAATTAATAAACATATTCTTACATCATAAACAGTTTTCATGATAAAAACATTAGGCTGGCATCAAACCAACCTTCCTACTTGAGTTTTAAAAGCTACATGATCTGGAAGAAAAATTAGCTGAGGTCTCTTTCTGCTAAGAGTATATATCCTGAAAGAAACTTTTTTTTTTTTTTTTTGAGATAGAGTTTTGCTTTTGTCGCCCAGGCTGGAGTGCAATGGTGCAATCTCGGATCACTGCAACCTCTGCCTCCCAGGTTCAAGCAATTCTCCTGCCTTAGCCTCCCAAGTAGCTGGGATTACAGGCATGCGCCACCATGCCCAGATAATTTTGTATTTTTATTAGACAGAGTTTCTCCATGTTAGTCAGGCTGGTCTCAAACTCCTGACCTCAGGTGATCTACCCACCTCGGCCTCCCTAAGTGCTGGGATTACAGGCGTGAGCCACCACGCCCGGCTGAAAGAAATTGTTTTGAAAATAGTCCCAAAAAACAATATACTGGGAAGAAAACTTTGAGAGTCAAAGGCAGCAAGTTCATGGAGCATTTACAGAAGCTGATTAGGTGCAAGGCCCAGAGATGTTTCCCACTGCAGACCCAGCCTCAGGAAGCTTCAAGTCAACAGCGGAGCTTGACCACCACATGGACATTGCACTGCTGATATGAAACTCACCTAAGTCAAGAAGTTTTCTAATCTTTGTTGTCCGGAATCAAACAAATATCCCCCAAGACTGACGGCAAACACAGTGTCTGCCTTCTGCTTATTTTGACCCATGACAGTCATGCATAAAAGGAAAAGGGTAATTTTAGCTATTTTCAAGATGGTGTCATTACATGAGATGTTTACTTAAGGCATTTAAACTGGAGAGCAAACAAAGCTCTGATCCCTTTCTGTACAAGCTACTTGCATAGATCTGAGGCCTGGAGAGATACAAAGCCCTGCAGACCACAACCCATCATCTACTGACTTAAACTGCCTTAGATATGGCTCAAAGGGGGTTTTATAAGAATATCCTTTAAGATTCAATTTTCTTTTTCATGAAAGCTTCCCTTCCTCTGCTCTTCCCTTTTTCCCTTCTAACCAATGGTGTGAACAATCTTGACTTCTAAATACTTAAGCTGAAGTTTAGCCTCTCTCATGAAGACAGGAATTTTATCTGTTTTGTTCACTGCTGTATCCCAGTGCCTGAAAGACTACCTGGCATATGGTAAGCTCTCAATAAATATTTGCTCAGTAAATGAATATCTCCTCTACAGCAATAAATAAAAAGAATGCTAGACGAGAAAGCATAAAACCCTTTTCTGCAACTTATTTTTGGAGATGTACTGGATCAATTTAAAGGCTCAACTATTCCAAAAGTAAAATGAAAGAAATAACACAACAGCCTCAGCAACATCACATCAACACACACACACACACCCTTGAGAAAGCGTTTTCACATCCAGTTACCCAAGCAATCTCTACAGGAGAATTCAGAATCTAGTTGCAATAAGAGCCCTCAAAATAAACACAGCTTTAATTCACAGAATTTCAACTCTGTTGCAGAGAAAAATATACATAAAAGCAATAATGTGTGAGCCTTCTGCCCTGGAATCTTAACCTAAGCTCTGTATACTCAACCACAGCACTGGCACATTTTGAGATATAGTCAGAAATGTTCTTTATAACATTATTCCGGTTCACCTTGAATGGAGTAAAATGGCAACAGGATCCATAAGGACTCAAAACACACAAGCATTATAGCAACATCATTCACGGGCAATGGCATGTGGTCCAGAAAAATTAGTCTGGCCCAAAAGTAGGAGTCAAAGAGTCCACAGACAGAGGGCTCACGTCTGGACAACTAACATTAGCACCATACCAGGTGCTCCCACTAATTACTTACCCATTTTTAAGTGAGGGTAACCAGAAATTATTCAAAGCTGTAAGCCACTTTTCTAAGTTTTAACATTTGTTGCTGAGTCTTTCATTTAATAACATGGAAGGACCGCTTCCCATTGTGATTGCAATGCCTAAGGTAATATGGCCACCACATTATATCCTAACTTAAGAAGGACACATTTCAGCTCACTCCTGGGCTATGACCACCAGAGGGCTTGTTGCCAGGTGCCACAATACACTCTTCTTCTGGTGGCAAGTTCCTTCCAATAGATAGACAACATGAACAAATAGAAGCTGAAAAAATACTTAAGAGTTGAAGAGCATCACAAAAATATTTTTGCTTCTTTTTTAAGAAATGAAAAAAAAATTGTCATTATACTGCATGAACTTTTGAATAAACTCTATAAGTATCCTATCAAGTACATTTTGATTTCATTGAACTCTCAGCCATAAGACAGGTAAAATGTAACGAAAAATCACTTAAAACCCCTTTTGTTTTACAGTTGTTGAGCTCTTAAGAGAAAAGCACTGGAGACCGCCACAGAGATGTGCAGGATAAAGTTTCTAACCTACAGAAGCTTCTATCTCATTCAGGAGGGTGACACCAAAACCTAATCAACCAGAGTAAGAAGAGGTGCTGTGTAAGAGCACATGAGTGGTCTGATAACTCAGGGCCAGTGCAAGTCCTGGTGGATTATGCTGGGGTTGACCAAATCTTTCAGACAGACCATAGGAGACTGGCAGGATTTTAACAGTGGAGACAAGGTACAGGAGACGTAGGAGACGTAGAAAGGAAAAGACATGAATGGCTCTGACTCAAGAGGAGATTCCACAAAGGAGAGTAGTGGGGTTTGGAGAAGAGCAGGGAGGAGAGCTAAAGCTGGACTGTAAAGGACCTTGAACACTACATCAAAGGAACTGGGAGTAAGAGGGAGCCCATGAAGATTTCTAGGAAGGTAAGTAACATGATCTGATTTTAGAAGATCCATCTGTTGGTGATAAACTGAATCAACTGCTGCAAGGTTAAAAGGCAATCACCCAATAAAAAAGGCCAGTGGATTTGGTAACTAAAACATCTGAAGGTGCACTGTCACAGTGCTATTCCAATTAAGTGGAAGGAGATTAAGTATCGACTGAGTATCCCTTAACCAAGACATTTGGGACTAGAAGTGTTTTAGATTTCAAATTTTTCCAGATTTTGAAATATCTGCAGATACAAAATTATCTTGGGCATAGGATCCACGTCTAAACAGGAAATTCATTTATATTTAATATGCACGTTATACACATAGCCTGGAGGAAATTTTATCTTTCTCTTAGGGACACAGAATCAATTCTATGTTGCGTGACTACATTTTTACTGCATTTGGAGGTCAGGAGTGGTGTTTTCCACTTGTGAGGTCATGTCATGATCAAAAAGTTTCTGATTTTGGATCATTTAAGATTTCAGATTTTCAGATTAGGGATGCTCAACCTGTGGTTTGATTATTTCCCTCGTCTCTCCCTTCTCAGTCTTTCCTTATCAATGCCGTTTGGGAATCTGAGGCAGTTTTCAATGAATCCAGTTACTGAGTTTTCTGAAATGTACTAAGTCCTCCCTGGAATACATTTTTTACATTCCTTATTTTCAAAGAAGTTAAAAATCATACTGGAAAGACATCACTTACCTAACTAGAAAAGCAAGTGGTGGCACAGACTCTGCCACGCAGCATGGCCACATTTCCTTGGGGATGCCACCCAACAATATCCTGCTCAAAGATGTGGCTTACCACCTAATGGAGACAGGAGTTCAGAGAAGGAAAGGTGCTGCAGAGGAGGAGTCCAGCTGAGAAGTTACATGTTTGGGGGACTAACAGACCCACAAATATAACAGAAAGCTATTTTTGAAAGGAAAATAGGTAAGAAATCAATCTATACATTTCTATGATCTGAAAGTCATATATTTACACAAAATGGAATTATTTTTTAATTATCTAAAATTTAAAGAAAGATAAATTGTAGACACCTTCAAAAATATGAATTACAAAATTATCTGGGTGCTTTTGCAGACTAACAGTGAACACAGCTCAAATTAAATTCCAAATGTAAGCCAGGTGCAGTGGCATGTGCCTATGGTCACACCTACTCAGGAGGCAGGAGGATCTCTTGAGCCCAGAAGTTGAAACCAGCCTGGACAACATAGCAAGACCTCATCTCTTTAAAAAAAAAAAAAAAAAAA
>NW_012114633.1:2073459-2131088 GCF_000951035.1 Colobus angolensis palliatus
CAGCCTGGGCAACAAAGCGTTGACTCAAAAAAAAAAAAAAAAAAAATTAACAAGTAAATTTCAAATGTAACATTGGGTAAGTTAATTGGCAATGTTTTCAAAGTATGTAGTCTGAGCAGCTGCTTAAGTTGTTTTCTATTCAAACTGGAACTAAATTCATGAAATATTTACAGTTAGAATGCATCGAAATCTAAGGCCATCTTACCCTCTTACATCACAAACATCCTGTTTGAGAATGCCAGGCTGTTTTAGTAGGGAACCAAGTGAGTATTGACCCTGTTTTAAAATACTGTCAAAGATGAACATCTGCAAAGAAAAATGCAGGAAAATACATTAAAGGAAGTGGAAAATGTCCCACCATGCAGAAAGTGGTGAGACAGAGCACGTGAAAATGTTGGAAATGTGTCCCACATACGTTATTATTACAACAATTGCTATAATTCTCATTGTTAATAGAAGCAGCTCTGCTTTCCCACAGAATTATGCAGATTCCACGCTAAGCACTTCATACATATTGGATCATTATATTATCTAAATATCAACTACATATTTGGCCCTCACAAAAATCCCAGAAGTTAATTAATAATTCTTTTCCCACTGAATAAGCTAATTACTTAATTTCTCTGAGTTGAAGTTTTTTCAAGTAATTTGCTCAAGATTATATAGCTTGTAAATGGAAGACCTGGGACTTGAACCCAAGTCCTGTTCAATATGTTTTTACTGAACTCTTATTAAATTCTTATACAAATCATCCCTTAAACAAACATGAAATAGTAAATGTGGCAAAAGCAACAGATCTAGCCTCAGCAGGGAGCAAGTGAGGAAGGTTCCTCCCTGAAGAGGCCTTCTGCAATTTGAGGTTTGAAGGAAGAACACGAGTTGCTTTGGAGAAGGAGGGAAAAGCATTCCAGGAAGAGGCACAGAATTCTATGCAAGGATGCTCTCATAGGAGGGAATGTGGTGAGGACTGAGAGAACAAGCAAGATGGGAGGGAATGAGAGGGATCTGGCAACTTCAGATGCTTTAGTAAAACTGTACCTTGCTCACCACATAGTGCTTTATAGGCCATGGTAAAAAGTCTTTTTCTTTATCCTAAGCACATTAAGAGTGTATTTTATTTTAGTGCCAGTGGTGGTTCTTTTCCTTGGAGTTGAGGGGTGTGAATTAGAGTAGCAGTGCCATGCTGCCTCCTATAGGAATCTTCCAGGTGCTGGGATAAAAATGTATATTCTGGACCATGAACTTCTATGATCTAGAATAGATTTCTAAACATTCTCTATCTACCCAAACATTATATATCTAAACATTCCCAGAGTGGAGATTTAAGCTGAAAATGCAAAGAGCATGTGGACAATTGCTGGAGGTAAACTGAGGCACAGTCAAGATTATCCTGGAGGGTTTGTGGTGCAGGAACACAGGCGAACCAAGGGTAGCAGGGTGGAAGTGCACAGGAACAGGCCCTGTCATGAAAATGGCAAGCCCATTTCCAGCTAAGAGGGGCAACGGATGTTAATACCCCAGCTCCACTCCCACCAGCTGTGTGGCTTTGGAGAAGTTACCTGATCTTTCTGTGACAATTTCCCCCTTTGTAATAGTGCCTACCTCACAAGATTATTTTGAGAAAGAAATGAGTTATAAAACATACAAAGTATTTAGAGCAGTACCTGCACATAGTAAGTACTTAATAAATATTAGCCATAAATATAAGTAGTTAAGGAAAGAAAAACATCTCAAATATAGATCTAAAGCAACACATTCTCAGACTTAACATGCGCCTAAGAATCACCCAGAAGGCTTATGAAAAATTTAGATTCCTGGCTTATGAGAAGTAAGACCTAGGAATCCAAATTTTTTCAAAAGCCCCTGTGGGGATTTTGATACAATTGGTCCAAGCACCATACTTTGAGAAGTGGGGCTTCAAGGACTAGAATTTAAAATATTCAGGTATCAAATAAAGTATTTCATCACAGGAGTTTAACTATCAGGATAACTTTATAAAACAAATTTCAGATATTATTTGTCTTAAGGCAAAATGAAACAAGATCACTTGCAATATCTACTTCGAGAAGAAAACTAAATGATCAGAATTTGCTTGACTGGTAAAATATACCAGCAGATTTATTCACTAATAACCATTTTCATGCATTTAAATAATAAATAATCTTTAGTTCCAAACAGTCCAAATATATCACTGCATGCTGCATTATCAAGAGAAACTAAAATAAGCAACTGGACACTGGTATATATATGTTCCTTAATTACTAGATTTTATGTTCTATCAAAATTAATAAAGCCAATCTTTAATCATACAGAGAAAATCCTTTCTGCTAGGACATAATGAAGACTTTCTGCAAGTTCTTTCACTTCAATTCAGGGTTTCTCAACCTCGGCACTGTGGACACGGTTAACAGATAATGCTTTAATGTGAAGGGCTGCATATGCTTTGAAAGATGCTTAGCAGCATCCCTGACCCACTAGCAGCAAGCACCCTCCCACCCCTAGTTTCACAACCGAAAATGTCTCCAGACATTGTCAACTGTCCCCTGGGGAATAAAACTGCCCCATTTTGAGTACTACTGCTTTCAGTAAAAAGACTGAAAATGTCTCAACTCTAGAAGCGACCCAAGTTGGCAGCTTAACCATTTTCAAATGCCCCGCTACCAATATGCCAATGACCAATTAATCTTTTCCACGGCCAAGACATTTTCTGAACATTTCCTCATCAGTATCTACACGCACATGTATTGATGTGCATTTCATGACAATTTGGGGTTGTTTTCAGCATATCAACTGTTTTGAGAGAAAGAGGACGACGCTACTGTGAAAAAGTAATAGCAATGGTGGTAATAATAAACAACATAGCTTTGTAGAATGCTTGACACCCTCCAAGGCACTTCTGCATACATTAGTCCCAGCCCACGTTCAGCAGCAGTTCACAAATGTTCTAAATCTGCATTCAACAGTTTATTGCATAAAAGGTGTTATGCTGTATGAACCAACTCCCATCTGCAAGACACCATGGGCCACTTGTAGCAACTGACAATCATAAGTACACGAATTCCGGTAAAATGCTTGCATGCCCACAAGAGAGGAGGCAGGAAATGTTTCTGCCTAAGCAACAAGCGGAGAAGTCTGAGGTTCTCAACTCATTACACTGACTTGGCCCAACTCAGCATATTTCTCTTTCCTTTTCTTTAAACTCAGTAGTGGGCATGAGAATGTAAATAGTGAACATATCAGTCTTGAATCAGTAAATGTAACATAACTTGAGAAATAAAAACTTTAAGGTATTGTTTGTGATAACTTCTGGGCATTCTCCCTCCAACTTTCTTTTTCGGATATTTTTATTTGGAGGAATAAAAGTTCGTTCTAGGGTTGAATAACCCGGTTCTTTCTACCACTGATCTACCAAATCTAGGAAAACTTTTCCAGTGTTATGTTTCAGTCATTCAGACTAGAAAACAAAATTCTAGTGGTAAGACGTGGCCGAATCATTTCGGCATCTCTTAAGCACACCGACGAAGAACTCTGAAGGAGCAGATAAACAGAATCTACAGGTACTGTGAAGGAATTATTTACACTAACAAGTGACCTTCTTCAGAAAAATCAAACAAGTGACTTTCCAGAGTAAGTGAAATCACTGGCCTATCCCACGCATCTGGTGAACAATGTCCGCAAAAATTATAAACTGAAGGTATTGTTTGGTCCTTTTACCCAAACACCATCACACAACCTAACGCTTGGGATTTTTCTTGGCCCAACAAGACTATGAAAACGCTGCTTAGGCTCTTTATAATAATAAACAATGCACGTTCCTGTTTTATTTGCAAAAATAATTAGCAGCAGCTGCTACTTGCACAGAATTTTGAACAGAAAATATTTTACATCCTGAATCCAAATATTTCAGAAGTGTCTGACGTCAAATGAAGTATTCTGCCTTTTTTAAATTTAAAACAAAGAATAACAATTAAAGTCTTCATACTTTTATCAAACTTAAAAAAAAAAACTGACAAAAACATTTTCTGAAACTCAAAAGAGACAGCTGCACACATCTGTCAACAACACATCTCTGGAGTAAAAGAGACACTTAATGCTTTAGTACAGTACTTACATGTGAGGGCTCAGTTCATAAAAATTTCTGTTCCTGTATTCTTCCACTTTCTCTGGTGAATAAATGGGCAAAGACCGGTATGGGTTAACAGATATAACCACACTTCCAATGTATGTCTGCAAAAGAAAGAACAAACATGCTCATTAGTTAGTACACAAAAGGTATTTTAACGTCTTAAGCTTTAGTGTCGTATGGTTTTGACCTTTTAAAATCAACACTAGTTCTGCTTCACCATTCATTGTATACATTTTAAGAATGCTTTGCATCTCTGAAGACAGATGGTCAACAATGTCTACTCATTTTGCTGATAAATGGAAAGCATACATTTATATATTTAAAATCCTTTCAAAATATATCTCTGAACTAATCTATGGTTCTAGGTAAGAGTTCTCCAAAGCCCTGTCATATTTTCCACAAATTCTGTTACCAACTACTGCTAATTGTAAGCAAGAGCCATGCTCTCCCTGATTCTGGATAGAGCGATAGTTCCCTTTTTCTCTCATCTTTTTCCACCTTTTCAGTCAACAGTAACCCAGGGTTCCCTTCCTCCCTACCCACACCTCATAGGGCCTTCCCTTTGGTACTGGCCCTCTGCAAGTCTGTCAATCTTTCTACAATGGGCTCAGATCACATTCAATTCAGTATCAGAGATACAAGTATCTCTTGGACATTCAAACTACATAGTCTCATTATATCTAATATAATATAATATCAGAATTTTAGTGTCAAATTTAAATGTACTTTCCAGAAAGTACACTTAACGTCAACATTTAAATTTAATGTCAAATTTACATTTAATGTAAAATTTAAATGTACTTTCTGAGGGATCAATGCTATATTTTAGCACACACTAACTTTCTCTCACTGAACTTTAAACCAGAACACAATTTCTCTTCCTTTCTACTTCGACCCGAAATTCCTGGCAGCATCAGTGGTGCTGGTTTAGTTCCTTTTGTGCAATGCCAAGGACAATGCCACAAGCAAAAGTCACTTAACTGTAAATTATCTTGGCAGCTCCATTTTTCCCTTCAGTTTCAACATCATAAAGACAGAAGGGGGAGAAAAAGATGCCAACAAAAGTGGTAAAGTGATAAAGTAAGTGATAAAGTGATGAGCGATAAAACTTTTAAAAAGAAAAAGGTTCATAAAGGAAAGAAAGAAACAAGGGGAAAAAAGACCTCCAACTTCCCACCTTTCCAATGTCATCCCACAAAAGGTTGCATTTTTAGAGCAACAAGTTTTTCCAGCATTACCACCACTGGGATTCAAAAAGACTGTCAGATTTTTCTAGAAAATTAAACAGAATAGAAAATGAATGAATGTAGAAAAAAGTCAGAAATGCTTTTTTTTTTTTTAACAGGGTTCATAATGATATTAATTATGAAGGACTTTCTCCTATCTAGGAAAGCTGAACAGGTTATATATATATATAAACACATTTTCATCCTGTAAGAATATAATCTTGTCAAGGATGGACAAAATTGCTGTTGTAAAAGGAGACTCTCAGTTCCCATGTAATTTTTCACATTTATTTCTAACATTCTATCACCAGGACCCAATTAATCTGACCTGACAAACAATGACAAGACTTTCTCAAGGTTTTCTGGTTGTCCTCACACTGCAACCCACTTGGGAGATGGGAGATGTCTCCCAAGGACAATGTCACAAGCAAACAACAGAAGGGAGGTGCCCGACACTGAATACTTGTCTGAATAGCTTCTAGCTAATACATTAGAATTAGTAGCCTTGGTAAATATGAAAATATAGCCACTGGTTATTTCTTTAACATCTGTTGGTTAAAAAATCAGCCTTCCTTAAGTAGAAGAGTACTATTTGAATCCTTCTCCCTTTTTAGGTAATTTCTTGAATATAATACTTTCTAAAATACATTGATCTGCTATTAGCAGAGAAATCACTTACTGAGTTGCTCTTTAAAACCAAACTTCACAGTGGCTAAATTCTTGATGAAAATCTTCCTCTGTGGCATCCTTGCATAGAGAACAAACTCTCGCCTCAAATTCAAAATCAAAAACCATAGTAATAAGTTGTAAGTTTCTCTTTGTTCTGTGTGACTGTTATACATACTGAATTACGTGTGTTTTCCCCCAACTGCATCTCCATCACCTAGAACGGTGTCTGGTCCACCACAATGTAAAATAAATATTTGTTAACCAAATGACCGATCACATGGGGTATGTTTATCACTAACTGGAGGGTACAAGCCACTGAAACACATATAATTACTCCTGCATTGAAATGTAACACCAGATATACTATACTCGGTGCTTAGTATTTTAATCAGCCTGTATGCCATGTGTTACTGTCAGAGGTATTTGAACCAGAGCAACCCCATCTTGAATAGGGGCTGGGTAAAATAAGGCTGGGACCTACTGAGCTGCATTCCCAGATGACTATGCATTCTAAGTCACAGGATGAGGGAGGAGGTCAGCATGAGATACAGGTCATAAAGACGATGCTGATAAAACAGGTTGCAGTAAAGAAATCAGCTCAAACCCACCAAAACCAAGATGGTGATGAGAACGACCTCTGGTCGCTCTCAGTGCTACACTCCCACCAGTGCCATGACAGTTTGCAAATGCCATGGCAATGTCAGGAAGGTACCCTATATGATCTGAAAATGGGAGGCATGAATAATGCACCCCTTGTTGAGCATATAATCAAGAAATAACCATAAAAATGAGTCTGCATATGGAGCAGCCATTCTTTATTCCTTTACTTTTTAAATAAACTTGCTTTCACTTTACTATATGAACTCACCCCAAATTCTTTCTTGCATGAGATCCAAGAACCCTCTCTTGTGGTCTGGACTGGGACTCCTTTCCGGTAACATTACCATTGAACAAATCCCTAAATGTCGTTGGACTCTGGTAGACTGTAAAAACAGCCAGAACAATTCTTTCCATCCCTGCATGCACTTCCCATTTGAAATGTGACTTTGTTAAAGATAGTTTATTTCTCCACTCCTTCAATTTGAATTTGTCCCACTCCTTGAATTTGAATTTGTCCCTGTGACTTGATTTAACCAAAGGGACCTTAGCAAATGAGACACAAGTAGAGGCCTGAGAAACACTTGTGTACTGTGTCTCCTTTTTTATGACTGTGGTTGGAAGCCATGATGTGAATGAGCTTCAGCTAGCCTGTCAGACAGATCCTGTGGAGAGCTAAGGTATCCTGACCTACAGACTGCTAACTATTAGACATGAGTGAGGCCATCTTAAACCATCCAGCCCCAGTAAGGACACCAGATGCCTAAAGCCACATGAGTGATTCCAGGTAAGATGAGAAGAAAATATATAAAGATAAATTCAGGCTAACTTGCTATCCCAGAGAATCATGAGCAAATAAATGACTGTTGGTGTAAGCCTTAAATTTTTGAGAGGTAGTTTGCTAGATGGCAACAGTAACTGATACACCTATGTAAACCAAAAATAAAATTCTAAGGCCCCCCAATCATCAGAATGGACTTCCTCCTAAGCTAGGGTATTCTAAAATTTAACCTGAAAGATTGGTTCAGGCCATGATGGGAAGTGGGGGTCGAACATGCCTCATTATACCTCTCCAGCATTAACATCCACACAGACCTTAAGTCTGACAAGGTTATTTATAGATTCAATGCCATCCCCATCAAGCTACCAATGAGTTTCTTCACAGAATTGGAAAAAACTGCTTTAAAGTTCATATGGAACCAAAAAAGAGCCCGCATTGCCAAGACAATCCTAAGTCAAAAGGACAAAGCTGGAGGCGTCACGCTACCTGACTTCAAACTATACTACAAGGCTACAGTAACCAAAACAGCATGGTACTGGTACCAAAACAGAGCTATAGACCAATGGAACAGAACAGAGTCCTCAGAAATAATACCACACATCTACAGCCGTCTGATCTTTGATAAACCTGAGAGAAACAAGAAATGGGGAAAGGATTCCCTATTTAATAAATGGTGCTGGGAAAACTGGCTAGCCATAAGTAGAAAGCTGAAACTGGATCCTTTCCTTACTCCTTATACGAAGATTAATTCAAGATGGATTAGAGACTTAAATGTTAGACCTAATACCATAAAAACCCTAGAAGAAAATCTAGGTAGTACCATTCAGGACATAGGCATGGGCAAGGACTTCATGTCTAAAACACCAAAAGCAACGGCAGCAAAAGCCAAAATTGACAAATGGGATCTAATTAAACTAAAGAGCTTCTGCACAGCAAAAGAAACTACCATCAGAGTGAACAGGCAACCTACAGAATGGGAGAAAATTTTTGCAATCTACTCATCTGACAAAGGGCTAATATCCAGAATCTACAAAGAACTCAAACAAATATACAAGAAAAAAACAAACAACCCCATCAAAAAGTGGGGAAAGGATATGAACAGACATTTCTCAAAAGAAGACATTCATACAGCCAACAGACACATGAAAAAATGCTCATCACTCGCCATCAGAGAAATGCAAATCAAAACCACAATGAGATACCATCTCACACCTGTTAGAATGGCCATCATTAAAAAATCAGGAAACAACAGGTGTTGGAGAGGATGTGGAGAAATAGGAACACTTTTACACTGTTGGTGGGACTGTAAACTAGTTCAACCATTATGGAAAACAGTATGGCGATTCCTCAAGGATCTAGAACTAGATGTACCATATGACCCAGCCATCCCACTACTGGGTATATACCCAAAGGATTATAAATTATTCTACTACAAAGACACATGCACACGTATGTTTATTGCGGCACTATTCACAATAGCAAAGACTTGGAATCAACCCAAATGTCCATCTGTGACAGACTGGATTAAGAAAATGTGGCACATATACACCATGGAATACTATGCAGCCATAAAAAAGGATGAGTTTGCATCCTTTGTAGGGACATGGATGCAGCTGGAAACCATCATTCTTAGCAAACTATCACAAGAAGAGAAAACCAAACACCGCATGTTCTCACTCATAGGTGGGAACTGAACAATGAGATCACTTGGACTCGGGAAGGGGAACATCACACACTGGGGCTTATCATGGGGAGGAGGGGAGGGGGGAGGGATTGCATTGGGGAGTTATACCTGATATAAATGATGAATTGATGGGTGCTGATGAGTTGATGGGTGCAGCACACCAACATGGCACAAGCATACATATGTAACAAACTTGCACGTTATGCACATGTACCCTAGAACTTAAAGTATAATAAAAAAAAGAAAAAAAGAAAAAAATAAAAAAATAAAAAAAAAAAAAGAAACGTTTACAATCCATTGTCTCTGAAGTCGGGTACCTGGAGGTTTCATCTGTGTGATAAAACTTTGGCCTTCACAATCTCTTATAGCAACCCACACATTCCTTTCTATTGATAACTCTTTTAACCAACTGCCAGTTAGAAAAAATTTAAATCTACCTATAACCTGGAAGCCTCCCTGCTTCGAGCTGTTCTACCTTCCTAGGCTGAAGTCTCATGTCTGCCTAAAATGTCCCAATCATCTTGGGCGTATGTTCTCAGGATCTCCCAAGGAGGGCTGTGTTATAGGCCATGCTCACTCAAATTTGGCGATAGTTAATAAATCTCTTTAAATATTTTAGAGTTTGACTCTTTTCATCAATACCTACATGACTCAACAAACTAAAAATGGTACCAAGCAGGACAAATTTTATCCACCTAAATAAGCAAACACTAAAAGAAACTACGCTTTCTCTCTCCATTCCACTTTATATAGTTCTGATATCCTCTTTATCCTCTAACCTTGAACTCCTAACAGGTTTGTCCTATATCTGACCTTTCTGTTTATGGATTTCTTCCTTGAAGTTCTATGTGCATTAGCCAAAGGTTTAAATATTCCTACATGGGCCAGTAGAATAACTCAAATGTTCACAGTCACAACTCTCCTTCCTCTGAGACGCAGAGAGACATTCCTGATAGCAGCTGATTGCTGGGTGGGGTTTAAAATTCTACTCTAGTTTTAGGTAGCTACCAATTCTACATTCAGGTGACTACAGCACCAGATTAAATCTCCTTTTCACGGATCAGAACGATAGTGATCAGACAGTTCATTTTTACGTCAATTAACATTTGGACTTGTGAATCAGATGCATTTTTTTAAACAAACAACTGCATACTATTTACAGTTGGTATTTTCTTATTGCATCACGCTCTAAAGAGGATGGTAAACCAACTCATTATGAAGTAACCAGCCCAGCCATTTCTGGGCTCACCCCTCCACGTTTCTGAACCTCAGCTCCCCTAAGCCCTCAGGTCCACGCCACCACCAACATGACAGTGGAAAGCTCCCTCCATGCCACTGCTCTAGGGGCCAGCCTCTGACACCCAGGAAGGGAAAAGAAAGGAAAGAGACGTGGGAGGGAAGAGAAGCAAACAAAAATGAAAGAGAAGAAAAAGGGAAAAGGGAGAAGAAAAAAGCTCTACCTTTCTATAATTGGCACATACAGATAGCAAGGTTATACTTCATTCCTCAAGGGCAGACACTGAATCAAGAATGCACAAACATTCTTAAGTCAAAACCATCTCGACCTTCCTATTTCAAGTATCTCTAGCATTCCAAAACAGATGTCTTGTAAATAATCAAGTAATACTTGAGTGTTCCTAGCATAATCGCCATGAAAACAGAGGCCTTTTCTGGAGGACATTCGATCTAGCCACCTCCACTCTCCAGACCACAGTTCAGAAGCCAAAAGAAAAGCCTTTGAGTAGTCAAAATATAACCTAAAGGCCACGTGTGTTATTCTATAAGAAAGTTCTTTCAGAACTCCAATCCTCAGAGATTCTACTTCAATGATGCAGGGAAGGGCCAGGGGTCAGTACTTTTTTAAAAGAGACCCAACATAAACTAATGTGGAACCAGGGTTGAAAACCAATGTCTGTAGCCCTTCCCTTCCAGACTCACAGGACCAGGTTTTACTTTCAACTGCAGTAACCTGCTAGTGCTGCTGCTGGCTCATCTTCTACCTCACCTTCCCCTTTAAATACTCCTATGGAATTAATTCTGAAGCAAAAGAAAATTCCTTCTAGCCTCACTCTCATTTTAGCCACATTTCTAATAAACTTGGCATAGTCTCAACAGATTACAGAAAAACTGCAGCAACATCAGAAAATTGGAAGAGGCAAAAAGGGCCGTACTATAGCTGTGTATATTTGAAATGTTTGATTACAAATCATTATAAGAAATAAAATTTTTGTCACAACCAGGTATGTGTATGTATGTCTATTCATGTGCACACACATATACAAGATAAAAACCTCACAAAACTAAAAGTACCCTTTACTGTATGTGATACATTGATATTTTTTGTTGGATTCTAATATTTCTTACAAAATTTTAAAAAAACTGTTGGTCCTAACCCACTAAATGATTTTCATGAGCAATTAATGATATGAAACTTACAGTTTAAAAACCTGTGCTACACAGCACTCCTTAACCTTTCTTTAGTTGTTGATCCCCTTTGAGATACCAACAGAAGCAATGACTCTTCTCTTTGGAAAAACACACATGCACATCAAAGTCTGCATACATTTCATATACCAGGTTAAGACTCCCTCTGCAAGCGGAGAAACAACGGCCACTAATAGAAAAGGTAGAGTAGGGAGGGACAAAGAAAGAAGAAAATAAGTGAAGTGATGAAGATAATTCAAAAGTATAAAAATATTTGTAGTAAGACCCAACAGCCCCATGGCTTAGCTGGCCCTGACTGCTTTATTATGGCACTAATTGGGAATGCAGAGTAATAATCAATAGCCAAAATGAGTGTACTCTGTTTTTGATGACAAGGATACATGCAATACACTTTAGAACGATATCTAACCCAAAAGTTAAATATTTTAGCACAGCTTTAATATTCTGTGAGTCTCAATAATGTGTAACATTTCTTCGCAAAGGCAGATACATGAAACATTAGCACACATACACAGAACAGTCAGAATATTTCCAAGTCTGTATATAAAACTTTTTTAAAAAGTCAGAATAGTTTTCATATCTCTTCTATCATAATTCTTTCCAGAGTAAGATAGAGATCTTTAGAAGTCCTAAATCCTGAAAGTTTACATTTTAGTTTTCTCATATATTAAAATTTATAATTAACCATAAATAATACATGTAAGAAAATCCCATAATGACCTATTTTTGCCATTGTGTACTTTGATGTTTTTTTTGAAATATCGAATTCTCCCAAAACCTATTTTTAAACTTTCTGTTTGCTGGGCTCTAACTAGGCATCCAATCTGTCTACCTACCTGCTTCCTTATTTTCTTCAAGATAAATTTCAGTTATTTGTTTACATGTCTCTGGAGTTCCTTAAAAACTCATCCTCAACCTATTGAACAGCTGGCACAGAATATACACTTACACACCTTTCTGCTAAACTACTCCCAAATCCCCAAGAGATAAGATACAAATTCTCTATCTTAATGTCCATAACAAAGGAGCACAAAGAAGTTAAGTGATACCACCACATTAGCTAGCAGAAGTGAAATCAAGACAAGGAGATAAGAATCTGTTCTCTTTTCATCAGAGCATACAATCCATGCCGTCTGTTAGGCCTGGGAAGCTTTGGTAAAAAGCACACAAGAAGAACGGAGGAAACTTGCATTGCACAATGCCATACAAAGCATCATCAACCTTAGTGTAATAAAGCACTCCTCTGTTAGGCAAAAGCCTCCCATTTTACCACCTAAGAAATCCTTCTACCACCAGAAATAAACAAAACAGGAATGGAAAAGATCTTCTAGTTACAGGGAAAATGTTTGATCTCGCCAGAAAAGATTCAATCATAATCATTCTTTAGCTTTAAATCAGGAACGTGGCGATGTAAAGGCAATATTTATTTAAATATCTTAATATGAACTAATCTAAAATAACATCAAAGAAATATTAAAGAAGGTATAGGAATCTTCTGCATCTCCAAGAGTCTCCAAGTCATGTTACTTTTGCCTCTAAAGCATTGGGCTGGCGCAAAAGTAATTGCAGTTTTTGCCATTACTTTCAACGCAAAAATCACAATTGCTTTTGCACCAACCTATAGTTCAAATCCAGGATGGGCCAGGATTCAGGTAAGAATAACCCATCACAAGGCTGCACAATCGCACTGACTGATAGAGTGAGTTTAGGCTACAAACCATATTACACGCAAGCAACAAATTTATTAAGGGCTAACTTTATGCAAAACATCATGTTGGGCATGGCAGGAAAGATATTGAAGTTCCTACTGTCTGTGTGCCTGGGGAGTTTATAATATAGCTTAGGAAGTGAGTCTTTTAGATAGAAAAACATAAAATTTAAGAGTTAACTATTCTAGACATTAAAACAGATGAAACAGGATGTGATTCCCGGCTAAATGAGCCATTAGTCTGATTATCTTACTGTCTAATGAGCGCTCCCGGGTTAGATAAAGAAAGGTCACTATGAACTGCAGAGGTCCAAGAAAGCTCCAGAGAAGACAGAGAGCTTGAGCGGTCTAAAAGGATGGGAATGATTTGGGCAAAGTAAAGTTCCCCCAAAGAGTGACATAAGATGTTAGGTTTCAGGTGATAGCTGAATGCCACCCACCCACCACCTTTCTTTCTTCTTCTTTTTTAAGCTAAGCTATCGTCTTCAAAATATATATATATTTTTAAGTATAATTTGCCAGGGACTCAAACAGATATCTGCACACCCATGTCTGTAGCAGCATTATTCACCATACCCAAGAGGGGGAAGTAACCCAAGTGTCCAGCAACAGATGAATAGATAAAGAAAATGTAGATACATACAATGGAACACTGTTCAGCCTTAAAAAGGAAGGGAAGTCTGACACGTGCTACAATACAGATTAAAACACGGGAGAGGCACAAAGGCCTACCCAAACACATACCAAAGACAGAGAATGGAACAGCTTCCCTAAAACAAAGACATCCCCTGGGTAATTACGACTGAAATAAAAAATTCTTACTAAAGACAAGCCAGGAAAAAAAAAAAGACTGTAGAGGGCTTTGAACTTCATATAAGGATTCTGAGCTTGAGTCCAAAAGCAGTTTTGAAGCGAAAAGTCAGTGGGGGTGAGGGGCTTAGATGACGAAACTGATGGGATTTTGAACCCAGATCATTCTGACCTAAGTATGGTGTTTAAGCTCTTTACTCAGATTCCACCTTGGTCGTATCATAATAATAATTCTTCAATGTATTTGAAACATTGTATAAGCCTTGGCTCCAAATTAGCTGGCAAAATTCTTCAGCTTTGTGTGAACATGGGCACATTATTTAACTTTTCCACGTCCCCAGTTTCCTTTTTTTTTTTTTTTTTTGAGACAGAGTTTCACTCTTATTGCCAAGGCTTGAGTGCAATGGTGCGATCTCGGCTCACTGCAACCTCTGCCTCCCTGGTTCAAGCAATTCTCCTGCCTAAGCCACCCGAGTAGCTGGGATTACAGGTGCCCACCACCACGCCCAGCTAATTTTTTTGTATTTTCAGTACAGAGGGGGTTTCACCATGTTGGCCAGGCTAGTCTTGAACTCCTGACCTCAGGTGATCCGCCTGCCTCGGCCTCTCAGATTGCTGGGATTGCAGGCGTGAGCCACCGCACCTGGCTTGAGGGTCCTCATCTTTACAAGAAGAAGCATTCTAGCTCCTCCCTCATCTAATTCTGAGGATTAAATGAGGTTGTGTGTCAAAACACCAAACACAGCACCTGACACACAGCAAGCATTCCATAAATATTACCTATTATAATTATATAAATTTAGCTGGGCTCTACTGGAATCCATTGGCTACTATAAAGAGCCAAATCAGGACTTGAAAGTCTATATAAAATATGTTAATATCATGGCTAATTTCATTAATGAGTCCTACCATACCAGTATCTTGAAAACTTTTATAAAATGGTCTGTTTTGTTTTGTTTTGTGTTTTGAGACAGGATCTAGCTCTGCCACCCAGGCTGGAGTGCAGTGATGCGATCCTGGCTCACTGCAGCCCCGATTCCCAGGCTCAAGCCATCCTCCCACCTCAGCCTCCTGAATACCTGGGAACACAGGTACACGCCACCATTCCTGGCTAAGTTTTGTATTTTTGGTAGAGACGGGGTTTCATCACGTCGCCCAGGTTGGTCTCGAACTCCTCGACTAAAGCAATTGGCCCGCTTCAGACTCACAAAGTGCTGGGATTACAGGCATTAGCCACAGCGGCCAACCCAAAATGGTCTTTGTATACAGGAAATTGATGAGTTTTCAGATAACCACATAAGGCATGTCTTAATAGAACTAATATTAAAAGTCTAAGATACTAAGAAAATGACTATACAAGACAAACCAGTGGGAATCCTCAAAAGTGACAACATGCTATTCACTCCAATATGAGGAATCTACTTCCTCCTTGGGTCTCAGACCCTGGGAATTTGATCACAAGACATTAAGATGTCATACGCCGTGGTGTTTTTAATTAGACATCTGTAAGATTTCCCAAATTTACTTGCAGATGGCTTCGGTCTTTTTTTTTTTTAAAGACACAGTATGGTCTACGAAACGCTTTGGTTGTTTTTTAGACATAGTTCAAAACTGTGCAAAATGCCTAAGTAAAAATTACAAGTATAAGGTGAATAACAGACTTAGGTGTCTATCTGGGCCTTATATTTCTAAAAAAATGTAATTCAGTGTATGCATCTCATGTCTCCAGCCTCAGAAACATATTTGTGATGCATATGCAATAGATATATAAAATTGATGCTAATAGCCTAATTTTACAGGGGGAAAGAACTGGAAACATTAGAAGGTTTTAAATAACTTGCCCAAGGTTTCTAAATCAGTGGCAGAAGCAGAGTTCCATCCCAAAGGTCTGCATCAAAGACTATGACAACAGGACAGGGAACAGTGACTTGGTCAGGCACTTTCAGCTGCTTGGCATCTAGGTCCATTTCCTGTATTAATGAACTCACCTAGGAACCCCTGACAACTATTCCAAGCTACAACAAATCTGGGACCTGACGGTGATTATGGGTCCAGGACAGCTCTATGAACCAACACAATCCAAGTTTGTGAAGATTTCCTCTCCAGTTCTGGTATCAGTGAGCCTCGCCCCTGCCCATATCTCTGCTTCCCCCCTTGTTTCTTTCATGCCTGCTGCAAGTTGGTTCCCTCACTTTCTACTCCATCAGCTCTTCACTTCAAAGCCTCTTATTCATAGGTTCTGTTTTGCCTGTGGCCTATCATGTCCTCTTCTCGACTTCGTCACCCCCAGCATCTGGATCCCATTGATTTTTTTATTTTTATTTTTTCAGTATTTCTCAATTCAAAGTTTGAGGAAAGAATCTAGCCTTGCTCATCTTTTTATCTAAGTTGTGCCTTAAATCACTGGCCTTGGGTCAGGAACTCATTCAGAGGCCAGGACGTCCCACAAACCATGGCTGCCGACGGTGGCCGCAAGTTTGTCAGGCACAGTCTCTGCCGCCTAGTCCAAGACGTGCCTACACTACCATCATATTATACTCTTGTTCCTGGGCTGCAGCCAGTCATTTCAGACTATGAATTAAAGAACTATATATGAGTTCAATGCCACGCTGAAATACTGGCTAAAAATATCACCTCAGGCAGTCTTTATTTTAGAGCAGGATAATACAATACTGCCATATCTTCGTTGAGACAAACTGTGTCATGAGACAAGTATTTTCCAAATATATACCATTCTCCAGACTTAATAAAACTCTCTTAACTAAGATACAGCATGGTCCTGTGGTCCTGTGTTAAAGGGATAATACTTGCAATACATCTTTAAAATAATATTTCTGTGGTTAATTGAAAGTAGTAATGTAACAAAAATGAAATCTGCTATGAAACACAGGAACTACTATAAAAGGAATACAGAAAGAGGGAAACAAGTAGGCAGGGAAGGGGAGAAGAGAAAGAATGTAACTAATGAAAATATCAGGGTCTTGGCTAGGCTTGGTGGCTCACGCCTACAGTCCCAGCACTTTGGGAGGCCGAGGCTGGCGGATCACTTGAGGCCAGGAGTTCAAGACCAGGCTGGCCAAAATGGTGAAACACTGTTTGTACGTACAAAAAAATTAACTGGGTGTGGTGGCATGTGCCTGTAATCCCAGCTACTCAGGAGGCTGAGGCAGAAGAATCGTTTGAACCCAGGAGGCGGAGGTTGTAATGAGCCAAGATGGTGCCACTGTACTCCAGCCTGGGGGACAGAGCAAGACTCTGTCTCAAAAAAAAAAGAATACATCAATGTCTGAAACCCTGAAAAAAAGTGATTCTGATTTCCAAGTTTTTCAGACAGTCGGGGCACCTACCATGCACTCCACTTCCATCACATGACAGGCACTGGACTAAGATGTCCCTTAATCCCTACCACAACTCAACAAGGTAAGTACCACGATGACCATTTATGGGTGAGAGAACTTCTATTCCTTACAGTGTTCACAGTGACTGTAAGTCACCAAGGTTCAAACAGGTCTGTCAGCCAAAAGCTCACACCTTTCCCAGTATGCCATGTCATTTCACCCTCCACTCCTTCCAAAGCAGAATTTGAACAACAAAATAGCCTCTCTTTAGAAATTAGGATGATTAAAATTTTTCTGCACTATGGATATACAACAGACACAGATGTATGTGTAGAGGGGACAGTTGAACTGGCCACAGAATTAACTGGCCATGTGTCCTCTATGCTGAACTGCTTCCTCTTCCTCCTCTCTTGTGCTCATGAAGGCGAAGGACCATGTGCAGCTGTCAGTTACTTGCCATCCTGTGAACATGATGAAATATAATCTCCTCCTAGTATCTTCTCTCACCCTCCACAGTGGGGAAAAATCATTGTCACAGCTGCTATCACTTTTCCTTTGACTTGAGAGCACCATGTAAAGATCACCTTTGACTTTAGAAATGAATGTCCTTGCTCCATGTCACGTTGGTTCATGTCACTGCACTGTTGAGCAGCTCAATACATGGCAGGAATACTGATTATCATTTCAATTATTTGTGCAGGTCATTTTCAGATTGCCTCGTTCCAAACCTACACATTCTTCAATATCATACCCAATTATTTTGAAAATTGAAAGGGCTTCTGTATCAGTAGTATCCTTTGATGCTCACAGCAACCATGGAAAGTCAGCATGACTATCATTAAGAGCATGGACTCTGCAGCTGGACTTTCTGGGTGTGAATTTCAGCTCCATCACCTACTCACTATGTGACCTTGGACAGTTACTTAGCCTTTATGAGCCTCAGTTTCCTCATATGTAAAATGAAGATAATTTAAAAACCTATAGTACATAGGACTCTAGTGAAAATTAAATAATACATGTAAAGTGCTTAGAACTGCAGCTGGTATCAATAAGGAAATCAAAAATGTCCTTTGTTATCATTTATCATTTTACCTACCAATAAGAAAACAGTCTCCAAGGAGTTAACTTGTCCCAGGTCTCACTAAGTGGCAGGGCCAGGACTAGACATCAAGTTTTTGCTTCTTAGTGCCACCACACTGCTTCCAAAAGATCTGACATCAGGTTTTAATTTCTTCCAAATCAAACCTTAGGTTTAGCTTCAACTAGAATATTTAAGTTAATGCACTGTACGTATTATACAAATATTTCAAGTCCTATACAGTGCCTCCATGATGAAAAAACTCTCTAAGTTTGGTAAACAGCAAATATGTGTCAACTTTGAAAATTCTAAGAGGACCGTTTGACCCAGCCATCCCAATACTGGGTATATACCCAAAGGATTATAAATCATGCTGCTATAAAGACACATGCACACGTATGTTTATTGAGGCACTATTCACAATAGCAAAGACTTGGAATCAACTCAAATGTCCATCAATGATAGGCTGGATTAAGAAAATGTGGCACATATACACCATGGACTACTATGCAGCCATAAAAAAGGATGAGTTCATGTCCTTTGTAGGGACATGGATGAAGCTGGAAACCATCATTCTCAGCAAACTATCGCAAGAACAGAAAACCAAATACCACATGCTCTCACTCATAGGTGGGAACTGAACAATGAGATCACTTGGACACAGGAAGGGGAACATCACACACCAGGGCCTGTTGTGGTGTGGGGGGGAGGGATAGCATTAGGAGATATACCTAATGTAAATGACAAGTTAATGGGTGCAGCACACCAACATGGCACATGTATACATATGTAACAAACCTGCACGTTGTACACATGTACCCTAGAACATAAAGTATAATAAAAAAAAAAAGAAAAAAGAAAATTCTAAGAGGAAGAAATTTTCCAATCACCAAAGGTTGTAGGAAAGTTTGCATGAGTTAAAGCTGGCAAGTTATTAGCAAAAATGACTGTCCAAGAGATAGACTGTGCTCAGAAATTCGACCCATTTCCCTTCACCCTCATGATTTGCTGTTTTTCAACAGCTTTATCTAGGCTTCTAAAGCTGTGCCTCCATTTCCAACATCAAAGCTACACTCTGGAAGGCACACACAATTTGTTCTCAATGTTTACCTTAATGGTCTACCTTGGCAGCGATCAGAGTAAGCTGAGCACTACTGATGGCAAACCACTCACATACAACCAAGTCTAGGCATTCCATGTTAACAGGGCTGGGATCCCTCCTCCTTCCTTCCCTACCTCATCTAGGTGGGATTAAAGGTGGCAATAAAGATTGCTCTTGTTCCACGTAAACTCTGTTGGGTCTGGATTACCTGGGTAAAGGTCTGCCTGTCTAGATAAAAGAGAACCTCCTCCTACTTCCAACTCTAGAACAAGAAAATTAGTTTTTAATCACCCGACATAATCTTGAAGATTACACATCATTCTATTAATTACTGTTCACTCTGGGAATGGGCCTGTGGTACTGAAGGAAGAAAACTACATTTTTATGATATGTCTGGCTATACTATTTGACACTTTTTTTCCCTAAAAGTATTTGTTATTTTGTAATTTAAAAAACCTTTTAAGGAAAATTTTATAAAGAATAAAACTTGGAGAACAGGGCTGAGCAGCAGGAATAATACTCAAGTGGTTGTCTGAACTCCAGTCCTGCTCTCCGCCAACACCACCACGAGCCTGCAAAAGGTTCAAGCCTCAGATAAGATTGCAGCTCTGCTGAAACCCTGACTACAGCTGGGAAAATCCTGAATAGAGGACTCAGCTAAGCCAGACCCCAACTCCTGACCCCGGGAATAGCAAGATAATATACGTATGTTATTCTAAGTTGCTAAGTCTGCACACTTTGTTTTGTAGCAAGAGAAAACTACTACTCCATCTATGGCAGATTCCCAGGAATAGAGATTATACCCATGAGGTGGAATTTTCTTTTTTTTTTTTTTTTTTTTGAGATGGAGTCTCGCTCTGTTGCCCGGGCTGGAGTGCAGTGGCCGGATCTCAGCTCACTGCAAGCTCCGCCTCCCGGGTTTACGCCATTCTCCTGCCTCAGCCTCCCGAATAGCTGGGACTACAGGCGCCCACCACCTCGCCTGGCTAGTTTTTTGTATTTTTTTTTTTTTTTTTTTTTTTTTAGTACAGACGGGGTTTCACCATGTTAGCCAGGATGGTCTCGATCTCCTGACCTCGTGATCCGCCCGTCTCGGCCTCCCAAAGTGCTGGGATTACAGGCTTGAGCCACCGCGCCCGGCCGAGGTGGAATTTTCATGTGTATAAATGAAAAGTGGGTTTGAAACTTCAAATAAATGTGTTAATCTGTATTGTTTTCATTAACTTTACAATATTTTAAATCAAATATATGGCACTTATATCTTGGTATCTTTCATAAAAGTATCTAATCTCATCCTTCTGGGAATCCTAATTCTAGTATTAACTTCTAAAACTTAAGACAACTTTTCCTATACTTTTAAAGCAGTCACTCTTAAACTACAATTAGTTTAACACAAGATCCAAAAATTAGACTAACTCAGGCCCCTGTATCTAATGATTCCCCAACCTTGCAATTCAGATAGAAAACAAACTAAATTTACAGGTCAGTACCAAATATACTTCTCGTCAGAGAACAGACACCTTGGTTCTCTGGTTTCCAAATTTGTACTGGGCCTTGTTCTTGCCTAAATTGTAGCTTTCCTGTTCCTGAATAGAACCACAGTCCTGACCAGTCACCCTAAAAACAGAACATGTCTGGCCGGATCTCAGCTCTGCCATCTCCTACATCACAATAAAAGTCCACATGAAATCCTGTTACTATCCATCTGGCCTGGGGGCAGGGGAGGGGAGGCCGGAAGAAGGTCTGACAAAGGACAGAGAGCAAACAGAAAAGCAGTGCTCAGGAATGTCACAACCAGCATTTCCCAGCCATTGACCCCATAGAGCCTGCCAGACCAAATGGCATGTCCTACTGCTGGGCCCAGCCTGAACCATACTCCGCCAAGATGGAGGAATAAAAAGCAAATAGAGTCTCTGACCCTGTGTGTTGCACCATCACTTCAGCATTTCCCCCATCTCATCTCACCTGATGCTCCTCCATCTCCAACTGAATAGCCCAAAGCCCTAACTGCGAACACCACGTCACTATCTGCCACTGTCCCAGATTTAGAGACTCAACCAGGCCACAAATGGCTATGAACCAATCCAGTGCTATTTAAGCAAGTGTGTCAACCCACCTCAAAGTGAAGAACAGATATTTCTGGAGCGTGCAACTTACTCAAAGAAGGGTTACAAGGGGTATATTAGTTCAAAACAACCCATCTGCACTAGAGAACAGAATAAAGCTTTGAATTACATTTGAAAGTAAAGATTTCAGCAAAATTTCCCTAAAGCAGACAGACTTCAACCATGCTCCAGAGTCCCTGGGGGAAGCTGTTTACTCTTCTCTGCCATCAGAAGTTCACCAGTAGAAAAGTCTGAGAAGCAAGCCATTGGGCGCCTTGAAACCTAGAACTCAAGTGACTAATGCTTCCCATAGACACATCCTTTAACATGACAGCAACATCAAAAAAGCCACTTCATTACAGAACTCCCTACCAAACCGGTAAGGAGTTCACAGTGAGTGGGCTCCTCGGCATCCACTGCCCCTTTTCTCTTCTTACTGTGTGTATAGATACATTTGGATGGGAACCCACTCCCTCACATACAGCCTATCTACTTTGGAAAAACCTGGTTCAACCCCAATCTTAAACATCATTTTCTTTCTTTTTTTTTTTTTTATTATACTTTAAGTTCTAGGGTACATGTGCATAGCGTGCAGGTTTGTTACATATGTATACTTGTGCCATGTTGGTGGGCTGCACCCATCAACTCGTCAGCACCCATCAATTCATCATTTATATCAGGTATAACTCCCAATGCAATCCCTCCCCCCTCCCCCCTCCCCATGATAGGCCCCGGTGTGTGATGTTCCCCTTCCCGAGTCCAAGTGATCTCATTGTTCAGTTCTCACCTATGAGTGAGAACATGAGGTGTTTGGTTTTCTGCTCTTGTGATAGTTTGCTAAGAGTCGCTCAGGTCATGCCATCGCCAGGCCACAGTCAATGGTTTGAGGAGGGAGTGTGACTCCGGCAGCCTAACCAGGGTGAATCTCAGGACTCTGACTTGGAATGCCAGAAGAGAAGCACTGCCTCTTCTAGCCAGCACAGTGCGGGAATGCAAAGCCTGGAACGCGGCAGCTGGCTGCTACTATGAAGCCCCAGAACGAAGAAACAGCCAAGGAAGGCAAAGCAGACAGTAAGTCACAAAGTCCTTAGTGATACCAATGAGCCACTAAATCAAACCAATTCTGAAAGCAAAATGACTTCTGGACTTTCAGGTGAATAGATGTGGGTGTGATGGCTACTTGCAAAAAGCACATTCTAACACAACCTGACATTTCCCACTAACTCCAGAATGCCTCGTTCTACCCAGAGCTTCAGGTTTATTACGACAGGATGACAATAGAGTCTGCTTCCAGGGTCAGCTGCTGCAGATCCAGAGGATCACTAGGGGTTGTGAATGTTCTAGAGAGTCGATAACTCATACCCAGGGGCAAAGCAATCCCTCAAGAGAGCTCTAGGAAGGTACAGACTATTTTTCATTTCTAGATATGCTGGGGGAGGGAGGGGAAGTGGAGATGGATGGCAGGATGTTAGAACTGAACCCCCCGATTTAGAGCTGGTTCACATAGGAGATTGCTGAGGCTATGGGTATACCCAGAGTTCAAAAGTCTGGGGAAAGGGTCTTTCTGTTCACTGGCCCCCTTATTAGACATAGCTCTGAACATACAACACTGTTCAATATGCTCACATGATGGATTACCCCTAGACAGTCACCCACTTTTATAATATAAAATGAAGCTATAAGACCATAAAAGATTTTTTTTTAACTGCATCTTCATTTTCTTGGAAAGAACTGAAAAACAGAGTGAAGTACAAGACAGTAAAATGTTGCATATCATATTAATTTAGCCTTGGGCACCAAGCTAGACAATTTTGCAGCAACCTATGAACAAAAGCAAAGCAGGAGTATTATCAGAATAAGAGCCAGAAAGAGATTTCCCCAGGGAAGGATACATGGCATGGCATGTGGGGCTGGATAGGGTGGTAATCAAATTTATCATGCAGCTTTTTTTTTAATTACAAAAGCAATATATGCTTGACTTAAGTCCTAGCATATATTTAGACAGACGTCTAAAAGAGTAACCTTCCCTGTCCCCATGCCCTATCCCAACCCACCGCACTATGGTACCCAAAGGTAACACGCCTGTCTCTCTGTACATACAAATACAAACAAACATATGTATATATTCATAAACTCCCACACACATCTTTTACAAAAGGATCATACTATACACATTACAAAGGCACACATCTCATAGAAACAGTAGCCCTGAATCATCATAAAAAATATTAACTGACATGAATATCTAGAAGCTGAAATCAATTTTCTGCTTTTGTTTTATAACCAGAAAGGGTGTTTAGAAAATAAAATTACATAGAGCTGAAATCCAGACATTTCGTCTGCTAAAGAGTCATGAATGTTAACACTTGGCATTCTATTAAAAAGGTGATTGTTTTATTTTTAGTGGCCACAACAAATCAGGTATTTGAATGCATGTAATGTTCTACTCTTGACTTAAAAGTGAATTGTGCTTCTCAGAGCCAAAAAGAAAAATGATCGGTAACACTAGTTAGAATATAATTGATTCTGCCTATCTCCATCTCAAAGACCAATGTTTAAAGTCTGTCTTTTATTTGATACCAGACCACACTTTCAATTAAAGCTGCAGAACTCCCAGCTTTCCCACCTGAAAGCAGAATTGCTACACTTGGAGGGAAGGTGACACCAGGCGGCACTGCCAAGCCAAACAATGCCACCCCCTGCTCTGCAGCAGCGTTTTATACCTTCTCCATTTGGATCAGCACTTTAAATAATCGCATCTCTGAACTGTAAACACACTTCAGTTTAGTATCCAGTTATCAAATTAAGACTCCAAAAGCAGTATTCACATGCCTCATATTACCATCAACCTTCCCCTACCTCCACCAATACAAATTGAGAAGAACGAAAAGGTCAATTCCTAGATGATGACTACTCTCTCATAAATAAATTACTCAAAATCATCCTTGAAACATGGTTGGTGCTGTGGTCTCAATGTTTCTATCTCCTAAAGTTTATATATTGAAAGCTAGTCACCAATGTCACGGTTCTAGGAGGTGGGGCTTTGAGAGGTGACTAGGTCATAAGGAAGAGCTCTCGTGAATGGGTTTAGTGCCCTCATGAAGGAGTATTCCTCTTCCGACATGTGAGGACACAGTGTGAAAGCACTATCTATGAACCGGAAAGCAGACCCTCACCAGACATTGAATGTGCCAGCCCCTTCATCGTGGACTTCCTAGACTCTAGAACTGTTGAGAAACACATTTCTGTTGTTTATAAGCCACCTAGCTTATGGTATTTTGGTATCGCAGCTCCAACAGATGAAGAGAGTTGGCTATCTAGAAAAGAGAGCTATCTATGACATAAGATAATATAGCTGATAATTTGCATATAATTTTACAAAACATATTAGTTCCACAAAAGTTATAACTGATCCTACTTGTATCACTGTATTCTCTCTTTTATTTATTTATACTTCCTCCCTCTCTAGAATGATAGACAGAAAAATATTAAGCATGCCCAATAATCCAGTTCTTCTCCATGCACAGATGCACATTTTAAAAAGGACGAAAGGAACTCAGGAAGTGAGGCAGAGTCCACTAAAATTCCTCCCATCCAATACATTCTGTTTCCTTCTCAGCTGCAGGTACAGGGTATCAATGCCTCATTTCTTTGGTTAATTAACAGCACACCTTTACTTCTACAGATGCTTTATGCAAACTCCAGAAAAGCTGCAAATAAATGTATTTTTTATTCATGTTTTAAAAACCTGACCCTGTGAAATCCTTTATAAAGACTTTTTACAACAGGAAATTTTCTCCTATTACTGCATATACATATTTATGCTTCTGTTTTTGTATATGGCAATAGACTTTTGTATAGCAGGACATGACTATAGCCAAATCTTCAGGGACCAAGCACATATTATTATCTGATAATCTGCTCCTGTCCCTACTAACTACAGATGTGGAGAAAGTTTATGTCTTTTTTGACAGTTTACTGCCTTGCATTTCAATGAGTAGCTTCTCCCTGATTAGACTTTGTTAATCTTATGAAGGTATTTAAGAAGATGTCTATGGATTTCAAAATTCCTTGTAAATTCCTCAGAGGGCAGTATTCTACTTGCTTTAGAATGCCCCCAACATCCACTACAATACCTGCACACAGTTGATCATAGAAAGCAGATTGACTTGTCTAATCCACATTACTCATGTGCCAAATCAGAAAAAACTCAACTCTTTATGAGGGTATAAGCAAATATTGCTGGACTCAAACAGAGAGAAAAAAGAAAGAGTCTGAGGAAGAAAAGACAGCTCTCTGGCACAAAATACAAAGTCTCAACACTACAGATGACCTTCATGTGTACTTACGTATATTTCACTGTGGTCAAAGCGCTTCTTGAGGTTGTTGATGAAGGTCTCCTCATTGAGAGGTTCTAAAAGAACCATATCCCCAACTCCAATCATATTGTCCAGAAGTGATGTTTTCACCTCCATTTTGGCCATGGTCTCCAGCTGTAGGAGAGAGGGAAAGGGGTCAATTTAAATGAGCAAAATAATTTCAAATAGGTTCTTGGTACTACTGCAGAAATCCAACACTGGTAGTTCCAAATGACTCTCACCAGCCTTAAAAAATGTCATAACCTCTCCTACCTATGAACTACTTCAGGAGCCTCTGACTTGGCTGCAGCTGCCCCATTTGCCAACCTGCTGCCACAAATGAACCTCCTTCCCAGTCCATCCTCCCTAGTAAAGTCCACCTACAGAAAAAGCCACTAGAAAGCCATGGTCTTCTCCCCAGCAGAGAGTCGCAAAACTCCAGGGAGGAAAACCAACCCAACTCCACTTTCCCTCAGCCCTTGTGTACCAATGTCAGACTATATGAACCTGCTTCCTCGAAGATGATAAAAAATGATGCTGCTAACATTTGTTGTCTATTTGCCACATATCAGACACTATACCAAGAACTTTACGTTAATTTAACCCTCACAATAACTCTATGAGGTAGGTAGTGTTATTCCCACTTTAACATAAGAAAATTGAAGCTCAGAGATTATGAAACTTGCTATGGTTACTTAAAAATGTTTTGCATTTGATGTGAAAGAACTCAATCACCACGTCTAACATGGCATCTATGAGAGGAAATTTCATTCCAGAGATTCAATACTGACATATAAAGAAAAGAACACAACCCACTTGTAAATCACAGGCTGCCAGTATAACATAACCTGCTAAAAGTGGCCTCCACATTCTTAATTCTCGTTCCAACAGACATGCTACTATAACAGCAGGATCAAATTAACATGCAGGAAACAGACAAGAAATACTACAGTTTCCCTTTGGCTCAATGTGAATATCTACCAAGCAGAAACAGAGGCACGCTACAGTGGCAGCATTCTACCCTGCTACTAATGTGCATGGTGCCACCCAACAGCAGAATGCTAATCCCCATGGCTTCCAATCTGATCACTATCAAGAGCACTAAAAATCTTTCAAATTTCTGAGCATAGGAGTGTGTGGGGTATGTGTGTGTGCACACATGTGTCTGTATTACTTTTCCTAATATTACCAGAACTAAATGGTAAAATAGTAAAACTAAATTCATCTGGGCCTAAGTGTTTCCAATGTAGACATCAGTTTTATATAACTTCACTGTGCTGATACTCAATCACACTTTAGAATACTAATAAATGCTTACATATATGCCTGCCCCTGATAATGAGTGGAAAGGACATTTGATTCTTCCTATTAAGGAGTCACTCCAGCACGCTATGTCTTATAAAGGTTGGTGTCCTTACTGAAATCTCAGCAACTTAAACAAATGTCATCCAATTCTAGTCTAGAGCATCCAGTAGGTCTTGTAGAGGCAACAGAAGCTACATTTAGTTGGTCTGGTTTAAAGAGAATTGCGGGGGGGGGGGGCAAAAAAAAGGAGAACTGGGAAGGGCTAGTAATTAAGAAATTCATTATTATTAATTATTAGCAATTTATGTGAACCCACAAACATATCCTTTTTTACTGATCCTATTAAAACAAGTTTTTAGCTACGAAAAGCTAAAAAAAAAAAGAGACTAAGATGAATTTATGAGAGGTTCTCCCATAAATAACAAAATAAGGAAGTATTTAACATTAAAAACAATAGAGTAACTTTTTTGTTACTGTATGTTTTTTATAATTTTATGCCAAATACACCTGGAACGAAAAATCCCAGATAGGCCAGGTGCTGTGGCTCAACGCCTGTAATCCCAGCATTTTGGGAGGCTGTGGCAGGTGGATCATGAGGTCAGGAGTTCAAGACCAGCCTGGCCAAGATGGTGAAACCCCATCTCTACTAAAAATGCAAAAATTAGCCGGGCATAATGACAGTGCCTGTAATCCCAGCTACTAGGGAGGCTGAGGCAGAGAACTGCTTGAACCCGGAAGGCGGAGCCTGTAGTGAGCCGAGATTGCTCCACTGCAATCCAGCCTGGGCGACAGAGTGAGACTCTGTCTCAAAAAAAAAAAAAAAAGAAGAAGAAGAAGAAAGAAAGAGGAAGAGGAAGAGGAAGGAAGGAAGGAAAGAAGGAAGGAAGGAGAAGGGGAAGGGGAGGCGGAGGCGAAAGTGGAAGGAGAAGGGGAAGGGAAGAAAGAAAAGAAAGGAAAGAAAGTTAAGAAAGAAAGGAAAGAAAGAAAGGAAGAAAGAAAGAAAAGTCCCAGATATCACTAAAACCAACAACATCGGCCCAAAGAATTGCTCTGTGTATTTTGAAGTTGGCTGGGCTCTGTTTCAAAACAAAACTGGCGGGAGTGGGAGGCACGTGCCATGCTATGGAAATGCAGCAGGAGCCACAGAGACGGTGGAGCCAGAGCCAGAGTCCACAGGAGGACTTACACAGGGAGAGGACCATTTGTCACAATAAATTTGTCCACAATAAATTAACATTTGAATCAAAGCTCAAGTTCTCAGGCTCATGTAACGCCAAAAGCACTCTAGCTGCCATGCATTACATATAATTTGGCAGATGAGGGAAGAAGGCTTAGGGATTAAGGGGGAAGTCAACCTGAGAAGGGTTTCAAAAATAACTACCTCAAACCAGCAATTTAAATTAAGCAAAGAGGAACTCTGCCCTGAGGTAGATTCCTGTATATAGTCTATTTATAGGAACAGCTGCAGAAAGACAACACAGTTTCCCTGCAGGTAACAATAATTAAGCAGCCAATCTTTCTCTGTAATTACCCGCTTCACCATCTTTCCAATGGATATTTATATCTTTACACCTCATCCCAACTTTCTAATCCAAAGAGGAATAAAGGGTAAAATAAATGCTGAGTTATGGGTAACTGGTAAACAGTGAAGACCTCTCAAAATTGTATTTTGCAAACCAAAATACAATAAAGCAAGCCACACTGAAAAGGTGACACCAAGAGTCATTGAGTCATGCAAACAGTTTTGCTTTGTTTTGCTTATCTTTTTAGCATTTAGGGACGTTGGGAGAAGATCCAGTGACAGCCTACCTCACTCTCAAGGTAAAAATAGGACACTAAGGAAACGGTGTGGGGTCCTTCCATATCTTCCTACAGTGGTTTCTGGTATTGTGACCACCATCTCTAGCCGTGGTTTGGCTCACTTTGACATCTCAATGAAATTAGTTGGTATATTTGTTCCACCAAAAGGATCCATTTGTTTTTTTTCTCTGAAGGAGCTATGTGCTTACCATGGGCACAAGTTTTAGAATCACTTGCTAACTCACATTTCCATAAACCATCAGAAGAATTCACATGGGACTCTAGGGAGAATTAAATGAGAATGTATGTAGAGCACTGGGTATACTTTTTGTTGGACACATACTGTTATAGATCTACCTCCTCCCTTCCAAGAGCCCCCACAGGAATCCATGCTATTCTGGGGAAACCAATTCTACCCAAGTACCAAAAATGAGCATGTGATCTAAGCTAAGTCAATCAACATATTCTCATCTTCTAGCCACTGTAACTGATTCAAGGCTGGACATGTGAATGAGCTTGAGACTGTGGCTTGGAATACTAGGACAAAGGTTCTCTGTCTCTGGATGCCGTGACTTGCAAACGTGACACTTGGAACTACGGCAGCCATCTCTACTTTTATGAGGAGGGTCGGTAGGAAGAGGAACACGACACATGGAGGAGGACAGGGCAAGAAAGTTAGCTAGAATTGGTCAGGCGCGGTGGCTCACGCCTGTAATCCCAACACTTTGGGAGGCCGAGGCAGGTGGATCATTTGAGGTCAGGAGTTTGAGATCAGCCTGGCCAACATGGTGAAACCCTGTCTCTACTAAAAATACAAAAATTAGCCGGGCGGTAGTGGCGCACCCCTGTAATCCCAGCTACTCAGGAGGAGGCTGAGGCGGGAGAGTTGCTTGAACCCGGGAAGTGGAAGTTGCAGTGAGCTGAGATCGCACCACTGCACTCTAGCCTGGGCAACAGAGTGAGACCCTGTATCAAAAGAAAAAAAGAGAAAAAGAAAATTACCTAGAATTATTAGTGCTGGAGCCTTGATGACATCCCAAACTTCTGGATCAAACTGCACTTGAAGCTTGCCCCCATCTCTCAAGTTTTTAGTGATGTAAGCCAATTAGTTCTTTTTATTGTCTAAGCTGTTTGAGTTGGATTTTCTATTATTTGCAACAAAAAGCATTTTACCTAGTAAGAGACTGGGTACTAGGAAGTGAAGGGTTCTAAATAACACACCAAAAAGCAAAAACTGGCTGATCTAAGGCACAGGCTGGAGGGCATGAGGACCTGCTGTCTTGGACTGACAAGATAATCATCTTTGCTATTTAACAGTGAAAGAGTGGACTAAACCACGGTCCACTGTATCTTGAGACTTGGACCTTTGTGCCTGTGGCATTGGAGAATTTGAGAAAAATTCAAGATGCCAGAGTATGGGTTGTCTATTTCTTAAGGATTTATAAGAAAAAGACAAGCTTGCTGTGAAACTGGACTGTCTGAAAGCCCAGAGAGGAAAACATATGGCACTGCTTAGAGGGCTCGCTCTGCCGGGAGGTGGGAGACATAGAGATGTAACCTATCCCAAGCACCACCTCTGCCTCTGTGGCCTGAGAAAGAAATAAGCACTCCTGCCATGCAGATGTAGCCCAGGAGCAGTGTCACCTCACTCTACTGCTTCTTAATGCTTCTTACTAGCCCCAGGTGGATTCTACTACTAAGAACTATGGCAAACTGCAAAGCACCAAGGCCAGGAAACAAATTATCAGACCACGTTCTAGTTTCAAAACTTTGGGACTTGGCAGTATATTCCGTTTGGGTTACTAGCCCAGAAAAGCAGTCTCTCTATCTAAGGGTACCAATTTAGGCCAGCCACAAGCCCACCAACTGGTGCCAGGCAACTCCACAGGCTGTGCCAGTTCTTTTCAGTTGTTTGTTCATCCAAGAGCAAAATATATTATTGCAATTGTTCCTTCCCCTATCTACTGTCATCTCAAGAACTTCCAAAATTACTACCTATATTTCAACATACACTAATTCATTTACTGGTATCTTTTGTAAAGTTAAAATGCCATTTAAAATACTGACAGCAGCATTTCAAAAGTTCCTCAAAATCCAAGAGAATGCAGCATAAGCATCCTATAGCATCTGAAAATGGCCATCTGTGACCTACCACGTAAACTTAATGAGTCTACCCAATCACTAACCTTAAATTGCAAGCCACTTACCATATGTCAACATCATCTGCACTTGGGAATGTCAAGACCAACATAGCCCCCCAAACACACAAAGATGCCTATGCTAAACAGCACATCCATGTGAACTACATGGTAATTCCACTATTCAATATAAAAATGATACTACAAAGGAATTATTCCAAATTAATAATTAAATAATAACTAAGAGGAGATGGAGGATAAGCTAAAATAAAATGCATCTTGTTTCATGGTCCTCCATTGAATTTGAAGTTCTCAGAGTACCACAGATAAGAACAATGTATATGTTGAAACACTTTTATTGTATAATTTGAAAGAATACTCACAAATCAGAGCTGTGGTTGCAATGATTAATAAGAATATTAAATCACTAACATGGTTTTAAATTTGAAGGAACTTCTTTTTTTTTTTTTAGATTTAAATAGAAAGAGGATCTTGCTATGTTGCCCAGGCTGGTCTTGAACTCCAGGTTTCAAATGATCCTTCTGCCTTGAACTCCCAAAGTGCTGGGATTGCAGGCATGAGCCACTGCACCCAGCCTAAAGGAACTTTTACAACAAAGCCAAAAGAGCCATTTACAGGAAAACTTAGTGAAAGCAGTTATCTATTGCTTTGGTATATGTAAATGAGGACATTTAAAACACATATATTATAACATCATTAGCAGTATAACATCATTAGCAATATACACCAGAGGCAGCACCTACAGGGATTCTTCTTCGCATAGTAACAAGTGTGTCTTATCTGACTCCAGTTCCACTCATTAACCTCCCTGTATAGTGGTCATGTATGCATGACAGCACCTTTTCTAGAAAATCAGCTCTTTGGTGTCAAGAATCACGCCTTATTCATCTTTATTTCCCGAAAGCACAGTGCACAGCCTCTTGCACATGGTAGCCATTCAGTGATATACAAAGGGAAAACAAGTATGCAAATTTCCGATTGACAACTGAGTCATACAGCAATGCACATCCTCACAGCTGCCATCCTTTGGTTTGGTCACAGCAGACCAGAAGGCAAAACAATGACAGTGACTTCAAGCCACTTTGATCCATTCCTCCAAAAACATATTATCAACAAAGGGCAGGAAACAGAATTGAGCCACTTCGCTCCCAACAAGATCCTAATGCTTTTAAGAATAACATGAGAAACATATTTAGGTAAGAAAACAGAGCCAATGTGGCAAGATTTCATGAACACAATAACTCTCAGCAAATTCTGATGGCAAAACAAAGGCAAAAGAGGGGCCAAGTCTGTAGGATGTGGTTCAGTACCTAATATAATGAGCTAAGGGAGTGAGAAAAACTGGAATTTCCTTCCTAGATCTTTTAAAATAGCACCAAATCTCATCTCTCTGAGACAGGTTAGATTAAATTTCCATTCAATTCAGTTCAACCAGCTTTTACAGTATTGAGGCCTGTTGTGTTGCTGGCATGGTGTGAAGTGTTAAGAACACAGTGAACATCGTGGTACCTCCCCCTCCCTGCATCACCCTCTAGGAACTCACAGTCCAATAGAAAAGACAAGAAATAGGCCACTTATGAAATTTTCAAGAAACTTTTTAATAATTAAAAGTAATACATGTTCACTATACAAAAATAAAACTAGAAAATATAGATAAGCAAAAAGACTATAAATCATATTCAACATCCTTATGCTTTGATCAAAATCCTTTTGAATTTATTAGAATCCTTTTGAAAACTGATTTTTACAACGAATGAACTGGCCACCTTTCCTTGTTTTGTAAATTTTGATATGTTGTCTCAAGGTAGGAATATGACATCTTTCCGCAGGAGCTGAAATTGTAGCGCTGCATCAATCATGCCGCCACCACTTTTAAATTCAGCCAAATTGCATGGCCATCTGCTCCTTTATTCTTACCTTCTCCTTTACCCCAAACTAGCAACCCATATTATTGACAGCCTGCCTACCAATCATCTCAACCACTTGGCTGTGTCTAACATCTCAACACACTTCCAAAATTTGTATCAATCATCCCACAACAAAATATAAAAAACAAACAAGAAAAATCTTATTCCCTCTAAATTCCACAAAATAACAACTGACCCATGCAGGTTCTCATCCTTGGCTTCTCCCTGTCTCTTACTTCCTCCCCCATATCCAATCTGTCTAACTGATTGCATCACTTTGATTACTCTCACTTCCATATCCCTTCCCCTCAAGAGCCTTCTAAGGGGTCTCTCTGCCTTGTCTTGCCACCACAGCCCTGCCAGTCCTTTCCTTTCTCCCATCTCATACCACCCAAGTTACTTTTTCAAATCACAATCTGATTAGGCACACCCTGCTTCAAACCCTTCAATAACTCTCTAGTGCCTTTCCGCCAGCATTATGATTCTTTAGCAGAGCCTCCAACAAATTAAACATAGAGTCCCTATGTGACCGAGAAATTCCACCTCTGGGTACATACCTAAAAGAAGTGAAAGACGGAACTCAGACAGATATTGGTACACCCATGTTCACAGCAGCATCATTCACAACAGCCAAAGGGTGTAAGTAACCCAAGTGTCCATCAATGGATGAACGGATAAGCAAAATATGATACATACACAAAATGGAACATTACTCAGCCTTAAAAAGGAAGGAAATCCTGATACATGCTACAATATCAATGAACCTCAAGGGCACCATGTTATGGGAAATAAGCCAGCCCCAAGAGTCCAAATATATGATCCCACTTATATAAGGTACACAGAAAACTCAAATTCATACAGACAAAGAAGAATGGTGGTTACCAGGAGCTAGGAGGAGAGGGTAATGAGAAGGTGCTATTTAATGGGTAGAATTTTAGTTTGGGATAATGAAAAATCTCTAGAGATAGTGGTGATGGCGGCACAATAGTGTGAATGTACTTAATGTGACTAAACTGTACACTTAAAAAAGGTTAAAATGGCAGATTTTATGTTATGTATATTTTACCAAATTAAAAAAAAAAAACTCCTTAGCAGAGGACACATGATTCCACAGTCTTTCTCCTTAGTCTAATCTCTCCCCTGCAAAGTCCCCTCTTACATACACACAAAGATACCAAGGCCTGCCGCAGCACCTTCAACCAGCCCACAGCTAACTGAGTGGTGGGTATACACCAGCCCAAACAAAGCTTCCAAAGATCTGCCATCAGGACACAGACACCACAGTCAGGTGGCTGTGGGCAGCAGAACAGGGAGCTCACAGAGATCCAGGGAACAGGATATCATGCAGGGGAACCTTCCCAGACTCCTCCAGAGGAAGCCTGTCTGAAGAGAAGAATGAAGCATGATGACAGACCATGAGGGGCAGACAGAACAGCTGCCTTTGCTGCCCAGAGTGGTTCTAGCTGTAGGCCCTCAAGAGATTCCACTGAGCCTCTTGTTAGACATAAATACCCTTCGACTTAAACCAGTGTCAATAACCATTCCTCACAGGAGACATGCTATGAGCATGCCAAGTCTTACAGACTAAATGCTCGTGTCCTCCCAAAATCCGTTATGTCGAAGCCCTAGCCCCCAGTATGACAATAGTTGGAGGTGGGTCCTTTGGAAAGTAATTTGGTTTAGACGCAATCAGGAGGGTGAGGCCCCCATGAAGAGATTGGTGTCCTTATAAGAAGAAAAGAAACCAGGGCTCACTCTTTTTCTGCAGTTTGAAGACACATCAAAAACGCAGCCATCTGCAAGCCAGGAAGAGGACCCTCACCAGAAATTGAATCTACCAGCAACTTGATCTCCCACTCCCCAGCCTCCAGAACTGTGAGAAATAAATGTCTGTTCTTTAAGCCACCCAGTCCATGGTATCTTGTTACAGCAGCTTGATCAGACCGATATGCCAAAATACTTCCCTTCCCTCACAATTGTGGGTTTGTCTGTCTGCTCTTCTCCTGGAGACTTAAGTTCTCAATGTGCAAAGGCCCCATGCCTGGCAGCGTGGCTGACACACAGGGCTCTGGTGTATAGAGAAAACGACTAGATAAACGCACATTAGAGAGGCACAGCCCATTCTTCTGTCCAGGTTGGTTTCCATCATCACTACCCTTCTGCTCCAGGTCACAACTGGCAAAGGACCATCAGAGAGCCTCGATGGCACGACATGAATGTTCTCACAAAGGATTAAAGTTAGAAACCAAAGGACAAGACACTTCCTTAGTATTCACCAACCAAAAAGGGAAACCGGGTGAAAACTGGATTCTATAGGACAATTTACTCAAGCACCATTATTCTCAAAGGTGATGGGGCTGGTGGGCCACACAGAACCACATGGGGTGCCCTGCAGGGCTCCCTAAAGCATTGGAGAAAGTGGGTACCCTGACATGCATTTGTGAAAAGAGTTAGGTGATGGCTGATTTTCATTCCCACCTACACACTTGCTTAGAGATATTTATATAAGGTGTGTCTATTCATGGCATTTACCTCACCAGTTACAGTTCTCTCATTTTCCAATCCTTAATTTCACTGTGAAAGCCAACTGTATATTGAGAAACCCCTCACCCCATTTTCTCTAAAGTTTTCTGCTGAAAATGTCTAATGGAATGCCAGTAGGAGGGCTTTTGTTAGAATCTTGGATTATGGAAGAAATAGGCACAACTACTGGGCAATTTCCATATAGTATGTTGTTGCCTTGTGTTCAAATTCTAGCTAATACAAAGGACATGAAATTACCAGGCAATGAGGAAATCCAATAGATTTAAACACGAAGAGAAACAAACAAATGGATGATAGCAAATGGAAGCCTATATGCTATACCTGACACCAACCTTAAAAAGCTGTGAGTGGGACAGGCTATTAATTCAACATTCTGGTTATCTAAGGGTTAACACCCTAGGTTGTGTCTCTGCATAGGCAGAGAGGGGTCAGTACCACCAAGATCAAGGTCTGTTTCTGTCTGAGTGTAGAAAAGCTGGCCTTATCAACAAAAGCCATCAACAAGGAGATACTCTCAATCCACCACGCTCAATCCCAGGCACAGGCCAGTTATTAAGGACTGAAAGACAGCATCTAGAACCTTACAATTCGCAAAGTGACAAGGCGGGAAAAAGTTTTTTCCCCAACTGTGTAAAGTGAGAATGACAAACTACACCATCTAGACTAATTAGAAGAAATTCTGAGTCAAAAATAACAGCGGCTGCTATAACAACACAGAAGGTTTTGGATTACCAGTTACCAACTCTCACTCGTGATGTAAGGGCAAAATTTCTAAGTGCCTTTGTTTATAATTAAAGAGCAAGGAGAGAGACCTTAGAATCCCAGGCAAAACCTTCTTTTAAAAAAGAAAGCAGTGGAGCCAGCTGGTTTCTAGAAGAGCCAGGGCGAGGATGAAGCTTTTCTGATGGGTCTGAAAATGGTCTTTCACACCTATTCTATTACATATACCCTTCAGTCTAATTCCTAAACATCAAGCTCTTCACAACACTGCACAGTTTTTCAAAGACAGTTTTTGCTTCTATATTACAGAAAGCTTGCAGCAATAGTTTACCACAAAGGATCCTTTCGATCCACCCCAATGTGGTATGGCACAGGCTGTGGAGCCACAGACCCAGGCTCGAATCCAAAAGAATTCACCTCTGGAATTCAAATTTCTAACCTAAAAAATCAGGGATGACAACATCTATTCCACAGGGCTGTTATGTAGCCTGACCGAGAGAGCAGACTCATTAGATGAATTTCTCCCTCTCCAATGCCCCTTTCTTCTTCTCACCCTGAAGAGCTTACCTACTCTTCTGTCCTGTCTCCTAGCAGGTATGTCCAGGTAACTAACCTCAGTGAGTGGCCTCATTTGCAGTTGATCTTGCATGAGGTTTAACACCACGAGGAGGAAATGCAGCCAACATGACTGTCCCTACAGTCATTTCCCGGAGGAAGCTCTGCAGAGTCATGGCAGGAATGGCTGCCAAAGGGCAGGTCAACTTCAGAGTGCACACCCCCCACTCCAAGGCTGGGTCTGAAAGTCGTGCCCTGCCTCCCTCTCCACCCCCTCAACATAGACCCTTCACCTGCCACAACCCTAGAAGGTTCAGAATGGGCAGCATGCAGCCCAGCTGTAGGGGAACCTGTCGTCATACTATACGGCTCACAATGACTGGAGAATTAATGAGCTAACGTCTGAAAAAAGGCTACAAGTTCCTGAGGGACAAGGTAGCCAAAAACTATAAACCGCTGTTATATCCAGAAACACAAACTCAGCTGTACAGGGGAACGTGCTAATTATAATGCACGGACTTTTCAATGTGTTCCTTCGAGGCAGATTTTAAAAATTCCAAGAAGTCAATGTGTTTAGATTGGCAAATCTGAGACCCTGGAACCCCTAGGTGAACATAAAACTGCTCAACTATAACTGGCACACCCGACTCTGATTTGCTCCTGATGGGTGCACAGACGCCAAGAAAGACTGGTGATTACTGAATTGAATACAGCCACCAGGAGAAAACCAACTTCCCTTCCAAATGAATCAGCTTATTAATCAGAGGGTCCCAATCTGCTTCCATGTGCTAAGATCCTCACCAAAGTCTTACACCACTTGTAGATTCATTTCTCTGTTCTCTTTATGCTCGATCAGATCATGCAATCACTCAAGGCACTCCCTCATTATAATTAAAAGTACAGTGATTTGCACCTGGTAGGCACTCATCTAGGGTTTCCTCTACCCATTAGTTTTGGAGGCCACTCCAGATTGGTTCTGAACAAAGACACTCACATAAAACAGCCTGGGATACACTACGGCAGAACGACCTTCTCTTAAAAAAAAAAAAAAAAAAAAAAAGAAAACCAGGGGCCTTCCCATCGTTCAGGCTCTTTTCAGTGATAATAGAGAGAAATGTACTGAATTTAGTGCACTATTCTTGTTTGTAGGCTAAGGAAGCAAATTATCCCTCCAGACAACAACAGCTTTGGCATTCTGCAAAAGATCAGAGGTTACAACGACTACTGCAGTGGTTCTGGAAAAAACATCCACAAGATCCAAGTTGCAGACCCAGCTCTGCAGCTAGCTCACAGTGAGACACTGGGAACAGTGCTACCTTCGAGCCTCAGTTTCCTCACAAAGCATATAACACATCATCTCCTAAGATCTTGTCCTGACTTCCAATGCTGTTGATTCAACAAAAAAAAAGGTTCAACTCTGGAAAGACTGAGTTCACTCATTTTGGGGTTAGCATGCATCCTGAATCTGGTTATAGAGAATGTTTAAAACCAAAAAGCCAGCAAATGCCAGACCACAAGAATCTTTCTCAATGACATTACTCAGAAGCAAAGGAAAGCAGCTCTGTTTATTCTGACCTCATAATCAAAATAAAATTAGGAGTGTAATCATACACAGCACAGAAAGATGCACAGAATAACCAGATAAGTTAGGCCATCAAGGCACATTTGAACATGGTTCCTGTGTGTTTACAATACATGGTTAGCTACAAAATGGAGCTGGCTACTTTAAAAAATTCATCTAGTTAGGAAAGCAAAAAAAAAAAGTCTAACGATTACAAATTAAGAAATCTACATGCAAAGGAGGGAAAAAATGTGCATCACTCAACAGTGAAGCTTTGGTAATGCCTTCATAATCAAGGTTTAAAAAAGTTTTTTAGAATAATAAAAATTCAGAAGCTTCCTCAAGCAGTTATCCACTAAAATAAAGTCTAATAAACCATGTAAACAAAGGGAGAGATATTTACACATTTACATTAGGGTTTCATGAATGTTTATTAGTTGAGAATTGATCAAACAAAAATAGCTAAGATGTTCCAAAAAAGACACTGATAATGTAAATTGAGAAATTTTTTTTAGCTAAACTGCTGCAATGGGTTACTTCACCTACACTGATTAAAATCAACAATCATATTAGAATTTGCAAACATTTTCTAGGTAAATTTCTAGTTTTTCTAATGTTGGGAGCATTAAAAATCAAAGGCACCGTAATTCCTTACATATCCTTAAACACATTCTGAAGTATTTACGAAGAACAAAAGACAATCCAAACAAATCAACCTGTAAGACATGCCATAACTAATCATTTTTAAGTCACAAATAAAATGCTCACTGAATTCACATTTGTAAATGTTAACTAAATTTGAATAACAGTTCTGCTAATTTCCAAATATTCCACAGGATACAGCAGTTATTTCATATATTTATATAAGGAGACATACCTACAAATAACACCCTGCCACACAGTTTTTTCTCCTTGAATATAGCACACGTTACTAACCTGTAAAGCTATAGGACAATTCATTTTTAAAGTTAATTACCTTGACCATGTGCGGAGCAATACAACAAATTTTCCCAAGGAAAGTTTTGGTAAGAAATAAAATATACAACAGTGAACTATCTTGTAAAAACCTGATTAAGAAAAGGTAACTTTCTTCTACAAGTAGTTTATCAAAAAAAGGGGCTTTCAAAATACATTATTATATTACAAATCATCAAAACTTAAAATTTAAAGTTCTACCCTTACGTTTGTATCTCAATAGGTGGGTAGAAAAACTAGAGTTCTTTTTAAATGACAAAATTATAAGGCCCCTCTAGTTTAGAAATTAAAACTGCTTACCAACTTTTCTTCTCCATTGTTTTTTCCACTGATTTAACTAGCACTTTAGCCTTCAGTTCATATGAAAGAGAGAGACAAACATTCGTTGTGACAGGGAGAACACACTAAGTACAACAAATATTTTGCAAACAGATAAGAAGAGGAAAGTAGGTCAATATCCTGTGGCAAGGAAGAGGCGGCCCCAGCTTCAATCCAGGGCTGTTTTATATGAGTTAATCATATAAAATTGATCGAGAGTCCATCATGGTTACATGCTGGACTCTCTTCTATTGACAACCTCTCACTCGGACCCATGCTCCTGGTATTCAAAAAGCACTAGGCAGGCAATGAAAGAAGAAAGAATGAGAGACACATCCACTGCTTCTCACGCATGTGCAATCTAATTGAGGAAAGAATACTTAAGAGTAAGCCAACCAATATAATAATATGCTCACACAGGGCAGGCGAGTCACCTCAAAAGAAGGAATATAGAGATGAACATTTCTGTTTAGAGGTAGAGCTACTATCATGGAGCAGGAGAATCACAGAAGGATAGCTGAAGAGGTGAAACTTGACCTTGAAAGGTGAGTTGGATGTGACTAAGCAGAAAAGAAGTTTAAAGCAAGAAATAAAAAACATATTCAGAAGACGGTGACCTGGCAAAATGGTAGCAGAGGACGGCCAGTATAGGGTCCCGACGAACAGTGAAGCTGGGATGAAAGGTAAGCCAAGGCTAGACTGGGAGTCAGACCTAACAAGCTCACAGTTGTTAGAGTGGTGGGAATGGGTGGGCGGAGAGAGAGCAGCATTACACAGCCCAACCAGCTTACTTATGTGGCACATCAAGATGGCAACAACTGAGGCTCAGAGTCACTGGTGATGGTCCCATGGAAGATAAAACTGAGGACAGTCACTACATACAGAGGACAGGGAGCCACCAAAATGACTGTGAGCACAACAGAGACAATAAATTTAATGGAAGCTTAAGCAGAGGATGGGCAGTCCGAATTTGTTGGGAAAGTGACTAAATGCAGGGAGGACTGCTCGGTGCAGTTGTTCAGTTTGTGTACCACATAAAAGTGGGCCAGCCAGGGTGGGAAATTAGGTGACGAAAATAAAGTTGAGCTCCTGTGGGATTGTGTCTGCCCCAAAGAGTGCCTTTTTCTCACTGCATACAGGCCCTATACAAGATAGTATACCAAGGAGTTCATTTGAGGTACCAACCTAGTAGTTGAGAAACGAGAATTAGGATAATGCTAATGCAAATGAAACAGGAGATGTGCCAAGGGAAATCATAGATGAGTCTATCATAATTTGATAGAGGGTGTGAAAGAGAAAGGAGGGGTTAAGACTAAAGTAGAGGTTCTCTTACCCAAATGCATCAGGATTGACAATTTGGTTGATTTTTTTTTAAGTCAGTTAAATTTGGAAGTCATAAAAAATGATACATACCTAAACATGTCATTTTAAATGAAGCTCTATAAATATACATTTATTGTCAATCTTTTGTTATAGAGCTGGAGCCTTTTCTTTGAGTATATGTCCACTATTGCACTCAATGGCCTTTCTTTTATAAACCATCCTCAAGGCATCATCCTCCAAGTCCAATTTCTTTAAAGAATGGTAATGATAAGGCTCTGAAGAGCCCTGGAAAGTGATGTGTGGTAGATCTCATTACCCTTTACAAATGCCCCGTACCCCTGTCTACATCCTGCCTTGCTGAATTCAGGCATATGGCCAGTGAGAGCTTCACAGCAGGTGTCCCCTCTGCCACAGGGACCAGCAATGTTCCAGAAGGTACTGCCCCATCAGACTGTGCTCTGGAGTAAGGTTAAGGACAAATGGAGCAGAGTCCCCATCTGATCCACAATGGACACACGGTGTGAACATGGGTTACTGCTTTGAGCCAGTATGACTGTCAAGTTTTACACAATCACGACTTAATCCACCACTCATGAATGACTGATAATATCAGTGAGAATACTTTTATTTTATGGTCCCCCTAATCTTTACTTATCTCAGCGCTCCGAAATTAGCTGCAGTCATTTATGGAAATTCATTCTTATCAGGTGATTTCCAAAGCATTCAAATGAATTTTCATAGAAACAACAATTCTTTTGGCACACACGTTTAAAATCATTACATTAAACTATAATAAGTACATCTGGCACACACAGGTCCGGGAATTAACACAGTCAGGTCTGGAGAAGCATTCATCTCAACTGGTGGGAAAAAAAACTCAAGAGCACACTACAGGGTAGCCTTCTAGCTTGGAGTATTAGTGTATACATGGCATCGGCTGATCCACTTTACAGAGGAAAAGAGAACAACAACTAATCCAGCAAGTCTGGGAGTCAATAAAAGCTCATACTGTTTTCTAAAGCCATGAGTCTGGACAATTACAAGAATAAATAGTACTATCATATCACCAGGTTAAAAATCTGATTGGCTTTTCAAAAGTATATCCAACTACCATATTTATTCTGACCCAAATATATGGTCGTAAGTGCTTAAGTTATTTAGGAAAGCACAAAAATAACACTTCAAATCCACAACCAGACATAGAGTCAAGAGTACAAGTCACATGTCATTCTATAACTTGGCTCTTAAAGATAGAAAAAACACAGAAATTACTATTAAAAACTAAATTTGAGTTTCATAATTTAAAATCACATACTTCTTTAAAATTGTCAACACAGACAAATGTTTCTCTGAAAAGGAAATTCATTCTCTTGAAAAAAGCAAAGGCTCCCAGAAAAATCTGGGTGCTTCTATTATAAGTAGCTAAATGGTATATCCATTCATGATTGACATACTTTTAGAAATCTGACATTCACTCTCTTCAATAAAAATATGTTCTTTTACGTAAAAATGATATTGATGTATTTCAATAGACTACTAAAACACTGTGTAAAGACATATACACCAGAAACCCCAAAACAACCAATATTTTGTAAACATATACACACCAGAAGCCCAAAACAGCCAAACAGTTTAACACATACATACAAGTCAATCCTGACCCTAGCACCAGGCATGTAAGGCTCCCCACTCAGCACCAAATAGAATAACCTTAACTTCTATATAGCTTTAATTCAAAAAAAAAAAAAGCCTATCTGGAAAAAAAGTAATATTATACCCTCCAAAATAAATCTGCCCCCAGGCTCTACAGGGATAGCTACCCACTCAGTCTTATTTTAACCAAAGTAAGCTCTTGAAAAGAAAGGAAACCCTGGCTGTCCACATCCCACCCCCGGACACTCCTTATTTTCCTTAGTGCTTCTCCATCCTCTACTTGTCACAGAAAGATGTTCCCAGAGTTCCATCCTCCACCTTCCTCTCTTCTCACTCCACCCTCTAAGCAATCCTAACATTATCCACACCTTCCACCACACGTAGCTGCCCATGATCCCCTCATCTGAACCCCAGGTCCTGGCTTTTCCCTAAGCTTGCATTTCAACAGTCCCTGAAGCTCCCTCACTGCTGGATGCCCCGCATCCCAAAATGAACCCCTCACCTGCAACCCTGTCTATGCAAACCATTCCCAACATCACACAAGCCAGAAACGAGGGAGTTAAACCAGACTCCAACTCACCCTGCCCCACCAACCAAGTCACTCCAACCATTGCCTGATTACATCAAAGAGTTCACAGCAATCTTTGACCCAATCATCTCATTCTCAAAATCTATTGTTAGAAAATCACTCAAAATACAGAAAAGGTTATAGGTACAAAAAGGCTCATCACAGTATTACTCACAACAGCAAAGTGGCAGAAGGAACCCAAATGCCCAAAAATAAAGGGATGTTGCAGAAAATGATGGTACTCAATGGAATAATACACAACTAGAAAATTTATTTCAAATACTATGGTGCAATATAGAAAATGTATGTCCTCTATGATTACGATCACATTTTAAAACATTCACATAAAAAGCCTGGAAAAGAATATTCAGAAATGACCACAGTTGATACTTTTAGAGTGGTAGGGTCATAAACGTCTTTTTAAACTCCATTTTCCTGCATCCCTTCAGCTGCTGGTCCACCTCCTGCTACATCTGTTGCAATACCAACTCAAACTCCCATAAAATAAAGTTCCCCTAAATCCTATTATATTCATAGCCCTCAGCATGAGATCCTCAAAATTGATTAATTCTTTCAAGAAATCCAACTGGACAAATCAACAGCTGCACAACTGGGCTCCCAACATCTGTGGGGGTTATTAACTGTTCTAGTCAGAAAAGTTCACCATGCACAAGCTGCTGCCAAGACAGCAACTGTAAAGCTGGAAGCTAAATCACAGAGTAGGTGAAGTCGACTATGTATCAAATGTCCAACCTGGCTCACTGCCTGCCAGGTAACGAAGGGGCATTTTCTCCATGCGCGTTGCAGAGGATAGTCAGGTATTACAGCCCAGAGTCCATGAGAGACAAAACAGGTCACGTCGAAGGAGGTAAATTAGTACAAGTTTCCTTTAACATTTTACCTATACCTCTGTGTTGTTTTCTAAACTGGCAACAAGTACCAAGTATTAAGACTGGGCCGGCGGTTCTAGCATTATGTCTTCCATGCCCATGCCATACCCCTGGCATGCCCAAGCTAAACCCAACAACTTGATTCTCCTCCACAGTATTAGTGCGTATGAAATGAAGATACAAGGTCATGCCAACATCATGTAGCTCTGTGACAAAAGCAAACAAGCAGCTATAACTGCTGCCCTATTCAAAAAGGGTATATAGTCATGCACCACATCCGTTTCCGTCAACAACAGACCACACATATAATGGTGGTCCCATAAGATCAAAATGCCATTGAAAAATTCCTGTCGCCTAGTGACCTCATGATGCAATTACTTTGTGGTTTTATAAATTTAGGGTAGCCTAAGTGTACAGTGTTTATAAAGTCTACACTGGTGTACAGTAATGTCCTAGACCCTCACATTCACCCATCACTCACTGACTCTCCCAGAGCAACTTCTAGTCTTGCAAGCTCTATTCGTAAGTGCCCTAGAGAGGTACACTTTTTATCTTTCATATCACATCTTTACTATTCCTTCTCTTTGTTTAGATACACAAATACTACTGTATTATAATTGCCTATAATATTCAGTACGGTAACACACTGTACAGGTTTGTAGACTAGGAGCAATTGGCTATACTTGTGTTGGCTGTACCTGTATACATGTGTTGGCTATACCTGCATACGGCTATCTGTCCCATCTAAGTTCGTGTTAAGTCCACTTTGTGGTGTTTGCACAATGACAAAACCGCCTGACAACACACTTCACAGAATGTATACCCATCATTAAGCAATACATATATTGTTTCTAATTTTAAAATGTCCTATGATGTCTTTTTTTGAAAAACCAATGCTAAAGTCTAGCTATACACATTCTATAAAACTAGATTTTACTGTAATTGTCCCAGACTTCCTTAAAGCAGAAAAAGAACTATCATAAATATTTATGATATATTCAAATTAGGCATTTGTCACTGGAGATAAAAAACCTAAATTGTGGAATAAGGTACAGAAAGGCCTCACTTTACTTCCATTTATTTAAATGGCCTCAACTAGATTTTACAGTCAACTATGCAGCATCATTAAATTAGCAATATTCCTCACGTAAACAGCTCTGCAGCTGATACCAGGTAACATTACTGTAACCCACTACCTTCTTTCAAATCTATGTCAGCATTATTTTTAAGATACTTATAAAACGCCACTGCTAAGAACAAATTCCTGTAGATAAACACACTTTGCAGGAAAGTCCACTTCTCCACCCACAATTACATCAAAAGAGCAGCATGAAAGAAAAGCTGGAAAGTTCGCTGAACTTTTCAGTGATTAAAATCAATGGGCTTTTGAAGAAATTTGTCAGATTTGGCATGGTTTCTTTGTAAAAATGTATTTTGGTAATTTTCCAGAATTCTGTTGGAAAAGTTCAAAAATTCTGACACATGCCAAAATGGCAGCAACACAGATAACCCTAGGCAAAATAGGCAAAGAGGAAAAATTTAACTTCAACATCCCCTCAATCTTCCCTTCCTTGCAGCCACCCAATCTTCCAAGATTCCTGGTGCTTTTAGGAGGCCACAGACCCCCAGAGTTCATTAATGTGTCAGCAAATAAATTAACTAATCAATTAATTCTAGGTGTAAGTAAAGGGCAACTTCATTTAGATTTCTGAGAGTGAAAAGTTATATTTACCTATTTTGACAACAAAAATAAAACTGATGCTTTATTTTGAATTGAATAAATGGGTGCATCATTTCTGCATGACAGCAAGTAAAGAAGATGGATTAAAAGGAGAGACTTTCAAGGGGATGGGGGAGGAAGAGGGGACCGGATGAAAGAGAGACAGATGGCAAGAGGCCCACTAAGGGAGCACAGAAGAAACAAAAAGGGAAAATAATGACAGACAAAAAAAAAAATTCACAGAAAAGGGGGATTCACAAGGAATAGCCCCATCTTCTAACTTTTGGGGATACTTCTGCCAAAGACTTTTCAATACCGTTACTTAGTTTCTACAACCATAAGCACAAATGGGAAGGTCCTTCACCTGTGAATGCCACTAGAGCAGGCCCACCCCTGGCTTCTCACTCTCTCCTGTCCCTTTTTAGCAAATCACTTGGAGACTGCCAGCCTGACTTTTATTTCTTCAAATAATTTTATTATATTATTAGTACAGAGGTAACATAACCAGATTATAGAAGATTTAGAAAATAGAGAGTTGAAAGTAAAAGTCACTCCAATCTACTATCCTAACACAATCACTGTTAACGTTTTGGTTTCTTTTTTTTTGCCATGTTTCTCCCTATATTTTCCAAAAGAGTCCCCCGTACAAAATCCTAAATTATGTGCACTGCTAGGATTCAAACAGGTTTAAATATCTGGTGTGGGAGAGGAGGAACCCCAGGAATGAATGCATTGCAGGAAAGGCTGAACAGTAGTAACTAACATCTACACCAAGTGCTTGCTCTGTGCCTGACACTGTTCTAGGGACTGCACATGTGTTGATTCATTTAATCCTTGCTATAACCCAAAGAAGGCAGTTCTGCAAAATTACCCACACTGTGCAGACGAGAAAAAGGAGGTAGGTAGTTTAAGCTACAAGGCCAAGGTCCGAGGGCTACCAGGCAGAAGAGTCGAGTTTCAAAAACCAGTACTGTCTCCAGAGACCAGCCCGTAACCACTGCACCACACAGCTTTTCACTATAGAGAGGACTCATCTCAATGTAAGCTCAGTCATGCTTGCCCCAGAGCAAAGCCTCAATGACCAAACAGAGCACGGATTCTAGGTAGAATAAGGTGTGTGTAACTCAGCTTGGATCCCATCCCATTGTCATGTCTGAGCCCTCAGTGTGTGTTTAAGAGACGGTGAAGGAGGGAGAGTGAAGGCTGAGACGCTGGACAAAACATAGAAGGCCCTGTTCACCACCCCTCCCAGGAAGGGCAGAGCAATCTTCTTCCGACCTGACCTGACCTAAAAGGACCCAGCCTATTGGTGCAGAGCTCGGGAGGAAACTGCTGAGCAGGACACTTGTGTCCAGCAGACGCCAGGACCCAAAGGCTGCAGCAGTGGCAATACTCAAAATGCAGAGGGGGTTGGGGCATGGGCAGTGGCCCCATTCAAGCCTTATCATGGAAGTAGCTCTCTGAATCCAGGCAGCTTCATTTGGCAGGACGAGGAAATACTGACCAAAAATAAATATCCTCATTTTGTCATAATAGTGTATAAAACACTGTTAAATACCACTATTATGATAATTTACTAAGAATTAATAACTTGATTTAAGTCATCAGTCACTAAAATTCCCATCCTTGTATCATTCAGAGTAGAGTCCCCCCTTGGGGCTTCTGAGCCTCTTTTTATTGCCTAGAAAGTTCTTCCATCCTCCTCATTCTCTAACACCAACTCATCCTTCAGCCAGCTGTGTGAATGTTTATTTCCTAAGCCAGGCTTTTACAGCAATCTAATTTTCCCTCTCTCCGCCATTCTCACAGCCCCCTGTCCTTTTCCTTCACAGTATCAATGCCAATTCATGAGTATATATTTATCTGTGTCCATTTCTACAATGTCTCTTTCCCTTCACATTCGTGAGAGCAGAAACCACATTGTTTTGTTCAACATTAAAGACTCAGTACAGGACGGGTGTGGTGGCTCATACCTGTAATCCTAACACTTCAAGAGGCTGAGGAGGGAGGATCACTTGAGGCCAGATCAAGACCAGCCTGGGTAACAAAGCAAGACCTCGTCTCCACAAAAAAATGTAAAAATTAGTGGGGGTGTGGAGATGCTGCCTGTAGTCCTAGCTGCTTGGGAGGTGGAGACAGGAGAATCACTTGTGCCCAGGAGTTTGGTCCTGCGGTGAGCTATGATCACACCACTATACTCCGGCCTGAGCAACAGAGAGACCCTGTCTCTAAAACAAAAACAAAAACGCAGTACATAGTACAGTGCCTGAAACATACTAGGCACCTAAACATTTGATGAGTTAATAAATGAACACATTAAATAACTAAAAGTCACCCCTCCTTACTTCTAAAAGTATTACATATAATTTTTAAATTAGGCCAGGTGTGGTGGCTCATACCTGTATTCCCAGAACTTGGGAGACCAAGGCAAGAGAACTGATTGAGGCCAGGAGCCTGGGACCAATGAGACATTATCTCTACAAAAAATTTTAAAATTAGTTGGGCATGGAGGCGCATACCAATAGTCCTAGATATTTGGGAGGCTGAGGTGGGAGGCTCACTTGAATCCAGGAGTTTGAGGAAACACTGAGCTATGATCATACCAGTGCATTCTAGCCTGTGCAACAGAGCCAGACCCTGTCTCTAAAATAAATAAATAAAGTGAATTATGACATTTTCAATAAAGGCTAAGTTATTTTGTGCTCTATTAGAAAAGCCACCCAACTGCAGGCTCCCATAGCAAACACAGGTTTAGACGTGAACTTGATCAATAAAGAACTATTTATAAACAAATACAAAATCAATCCCTTTCTTGTACACCAGCAACACTAACGAGAAATGTACTAAATAATTCATTCACAATGACCACAGAAACCTTCATGGTGCTTCATGCACCTTGGCAGGAATCTAACAAAAGGTATGAAAGAGTTTTACACATAAAACGATAAAATTTCATTGAAGGACATAAAAGACCTATTAAAGAGGCTTATGAGGTTTGTGGATGGGAAGCCATGAAACCATAAAGATGTCAGTTCTTCCTGAATTTCTATTCAAATGCAACACAATTTGAATAATACAAAATTAAAGAAAAAAGCCCCACAAGTGACAAGCTTGTTGAACATATGTGCAAGCTAACCTGTGGGGTAAACAGAGGAGAATGTGATGTGCATGTGATGCGCCAACTGACGCAAATATGGAAAATGGAATTTTGTGGGAATTCCAATAATTTAACTGTATGAATGTGTAAGTTACTTTCAACATTTCATTGTGCTTCAAGCATTTTCTTCTTCTTTTTTTTTTAGTTGTGAAACAGTAAATGTTTTAAGTTCAGAAGAACAAGGGCATCCTGAGTCTAGGAAAACTGACAGAGAAGATGGGCACAAAGCTGGGCACAGAAAGATGTGTCAATGTGATAGGGGAGAGGAGCTTCTAGGGGGAAGGAATGATCCAGAACAACAAGGTAAAAGCACAAGACACAGTTGAGAGTGAACCAAGTGCGGCTCACATGGAATGCACTTTCCCACAGGAAGCCAGGCAGTGACAGAACCTAAAAAGGTACAGTGAAGTGACCACGGTAGTGTTATCTACAAAATGATCCCCCCAAAACATGGTACAATGGTGACATAAGTTGGGACATGAGAATATTATATCTTTCTCTTGGGAATTCATAGTACACAGTAACGAATGAAGGTCATGAGAAGTCTTTCTACAAAGAAACTTAACCAACTATTCTAACATGTACCTGGCCAAGGATCCCTTTTTACAGGAACATCTATCAACTTTATGGGTGGGGTTTTTTTTTTTCCAACTTACTAATTTTGTACGGAACAATTCACTTTGGGTAACACTATACTCTAGTAACTCAGCCTTTTAAAGGTCTGAACCAGAATGAGGGCTTGAGGATTTGCAAAGGGCAAAGATAGCAGGGAACAATAAATCAGACACAGTGACTGACAGGAGGAATGTAAGGGTCACAGAAAATGGGGACGTAGGTGATGTTCTAGAATCCAAAGTCAAGATGGTGATGAAAAGGCTATTAGCACAAACAGTGAAGTCCAAAGGGGACCAAGTATTATGTAAGAGGTAATAAATTTGGATTTCGACAGGTTTGCAGAGACAGGTATCTCCCTAGAAAGAAAACTAAGCAAGAGGTTAAGACTTGGAGTCAGTTTCTCAGATCTGTCCCGTTAACTTTTGGAGCTGAGCAAGTCTCAAGTACAATAAAGGAGTTACAGTGGTGACCTTCAAGATACTTTTCAATAGCAACTTTCTGCCATTCCAAAACCTGAAAATTTGAAATAAAAATACCAATATAATCAAGTTCTATCTTTAAAGTGTGAAATGTGTGAATGTAGGATAAAAATAAACAATTCAAGATGAATTTCAGTAAATGGATGAGAGGTTTTTAAGAGATCATGCAATTACAGCTACTCAAGAGACATCTATGAACCTTTATAAAGCTGACATCAGGAGTCTAACTCTATTTTCCTCCCTGAATGTCACAGAATACCTGCAGAATACTACAGCAAATAAGCCCTGAACCTGACCAATGTGGCAGTTCATATATTTTTATGAATAGCTCTCAACACTTTGAAAATTTCAGGCAAGTGAGAACTTTTTCATAAATAGCTCACTATATCAAGGGTAGTTCAAAACTGTGATCTACCTATTATGACTATTAGCAGATTATATGAGGACCACAAAAATACCAAGCCACGCAAACTGGCATAGGCCCAATGTCTATGAAAATTAAGCTTTTCCTTAAAGCATTTAGACTATGGGTCTAAAATGAATAAAACAGTGACCAATCACTCTGACGTACTTTGAAGGGAAAAAATCATCAGTTAGGAAGCTAGTATATTTGCAATCTGAACATCACAAATAGCACTCAGGATCTAAAATAAAATTTAAAGCAAAGCAGCAATGATGAAGGAGAGAGAAGGTGTACACTGGAAAATGTAAGTGGCAACAGCAGGAATCTTGCAATTAAGGTTCTTTGTGTATTTTGGGGGAGCTTTGTTGTTGTGGTTGCAGTGTGAAAATGCTTTCATGTAACCAGTGAAAGTTAAGTAGGCAAATGATGTGTATACATACTATAACGTCAATAACTAATAATCTGTTCCACTGTCCTTTCAATTCAATTTTCTAAAAAATCTTTAAAGACATTGCATTCTTTTTTTAAACAAATTTAAAAACTTGTAATGTACCATTCTGAACTACATTACTACATTTTCATTTTAACACAAGAAAATTAAGCCATCTGTGCAATCTTAAAGCATCTTGAGTCCAGGAAGAATTGGACTGAAAGTCCCCAGAAGGCAGAGATTTGGTTTCCTCTTAAGCCTCTCTTAAGTTATCAAGGCAAGACAGGCCCCTTGCGTTTTCAGAAACTTATCAGGTGCTTATCTGATAAGCAAAAGAAGAATGTCAATTTTTACTTTTCTGCTATTTCTAAAACTGCCTACCTTGGGAGAGTACAAATTCCACACCAACTCTCTTCCCAAAACCCAGCTCTGCAACGACATCCACACCGCTTCATTCTCACACATCAAAGATCTGAGCTCCGAGACTGGATGCCCTGTGGCATGCTGCTCGCAGGCAGACTGGAGACCAGAGATCAGTCAAACTCCCTGAAACTCCCAGATGACAATCTATTCCTGAAGATAAAGGCATGGCCAGCGAGGGGGTAAGAAAAGGGACTGGCTATTCAGTCTCTCGCTAGCAGGCTGAATCTTGTCTCCCTCAGTTGAGGAAAGAGAATGACACAGGACTGAGAAGCCAAAACACTCAGAAAAGGACAAACCGAGAAGCAGTTCAATCAATTCTCCTAGCTTTGGACCAGCCAAGGACACCTGCAGGAACCCTGACTCCAGGTGACAAAGGAAACAAGCCAGGAAGGAGAGGGACAACAGGTGGGCTCTCCCTCTAACTCTTAAAACAAACTCCTTAAAAGTGACCAAAGCATCAACGTACTCACCCAAAGAATCAAAGTGTTTGCCCAAAGCTTCACAATACTCATTCAAAGCTTCACAGTACACCCTACCTGGTGGCACTTCGTTGTTCTGGGAAGCAAGTGGTCTCTGAGGCTTGATCTCTGGGCTAGTGACTCAATTTCCTCATCTACAAATATCTCCTACTAAAGGACAGTGATGAGAAGGAAATCAACATACAGAAAGTACCCAGCATGAGGCCTAGCACAAAGCAAGCACCCAATACTTAAAAAACAGTAGCATGAGTTATATCATATAACTCAATATGAATGATTCATTCTTTGGAGACTTGGCATGTCTGGTCCACAAGAGCCTTTTAAAATGCAAATATGACTGAAGTCTATTAACAGCCTTAGTTGACAGCCACATTGAACACAGGATGAGGAAGGGATGCTGGCAGGTGTGCAGAGAAGAGAGTTGGCAGAGGTACCAAGGACCTGCCATGCACCAAGGAAGACACTCTTATTCAAACCTTCTCCCATTGAATGGTAGTTTATATATCATTTTTTTTGGACTTCAGTCAGGGTTCTGAACCTGAACCCTTTCACATCATTGGAGGTTGGAGGAAATACAACCTAAGTCGGAGAAGAAGCTGGCACCTGTGTTCAGCTTTCTTCCACTCTCTTGCTTCTGTTTGTTCCCAGCTTTTGTCTCAAAGCAAGTGTTCCCCTGGCTTTGGTCACTACAGCTGTCATAGCCATTTTCATTTCACCAACATCCAATCTTGGAATGCATCCCCCTGCCCTGCTAAAACATCCCTGAAGGCACAATGGATTTCCTTTCTTCCTTTTAAAATGTGTCTAATGCATTGCCTTGCATGACCTGTGTGCTTAATAAAATATGAACTGATGAAGAAGAGGCTGAGAACTGCAAAGACCTACCAAAGGCTGTAACAGTGTAATGCTGGGAAACATCCTTTTTCCTCCTGTATGCTGCTTATGGTAAATTGGAAGGTGGTCACCTGCTAGAGTTTAGCAAACCATGTGTCTGCCTCTCCTCCAGAGGCAAACGTCTAAAACAGCCAATGGAGGAGAATTTCATTACCCGAGGCGACAAAAGTTAGTGTCACCTATACCACAAAACTTGAGAAGACCCCAAATGGTGTCCTAGCTTGAAATAAACAAGGCAGAACTTTCAGTCTTCAAATTCTTATCTTAGAAATAAAACAAAACAAAACAAAAAACCCAATATTGACTTTTCCATTTGCCCAGGAGCATTCTGAGGAATCCACAAACAATCCATGATGCCAAGTGTTAAACTCCATTCTGCTCCTGTACTTGGTGTCAAGGACTGGTACCTCCTGCCCAGTGCCACTGTCAGTGCCGCCCTAAGGACAGACACCACTGCTATTCCCTTTTCATGCAGATGCCTAAACTAGTTTACTTCCCCTGTGGGGAAGGGATGAGCACAAAAATCATGCAGAATGTGTGTTCCCACAGAGCTCAGAAAGTTGATGATCTCAGAGGATATTGTACAGAAAGACCCTTGACACTTCCCTAAGGAAGAACATCTTCTGTAAAAGGCTACTGCCAGGACAAAAAGCATGTGCTGAGAAAAATCGACGGCCTGCTGCTGCGAGTGTTTCCAATTCTGATGTCCCACTTCCTCTTTATAAGCACATTCCTTCCCTCCTTATTTCTCTTCTTAAAAAGACACTCTGGCATTGGGTCTCAGTTAAGAAGCAAAGTGCAATGTTCTATTAAAGGCTGGAAGATAAAAAGGGCTTAAAATGGATTTCAATAAACATAAAAGCCTTGAATGCAATATAAGATCTACTCTGTTCTACCACTTTTAAATGTTTGGAAAAAAGAACTTATTTTTAAATGTTGGCAGCCTAACTTTTTAAAAATAAAGTTTCATTCACTTACAGCTTATTCACACAGGCCATAACATACAGCTCTTTAGCAATACAGTTCTAAGAGTTGTTATGTCCTAACCTGGCCTTCCAAACCTATCTCACAGTGGTTTCTGGAAGAATCAATAATAGATGTGAAAGTAATTTGAAATCTGCCAAGGGCTAATCAACTAGATAATCAAGCTGCTGTTATTCCTATTATTAAAACATATCATAGCATACAGTATATACCTAAAGAGTATGGACTTTGGAATTCCAAATCACACTTCCACCACTTACTAGTTAGCTACACAAGCACAGACAGTCTTCAATTTAAAATGGTTCAACTTAGGATTTTTTGACTCTACAATGGTGCAAAAATGATAGGCATTCAGTGGAAATCGTACTTAGAATTTTGAATTGTGATGTTTTCTGGGGCTAGCCATATGCAGTATGATACCCTATCGCAATGCTGGGCAGTGGCAGTGAGCCGCAGCTCCCAGTCAGCCACACAACCACAAGGATGAATAACCAATACTTTACAGTGGACCGTGTTACCAGATGACTTTGCCCAACTGTAGGCTAATGTAACTGTTATGGACACATTAAAGGTTCGGTAGATTAGGCGTATTAAATGCATTTTCAACTTACAATATTTTCGACTTATGCTGGGTTTATCAGGACATAACCCCATTATAAATCTAGGAGCTTCTGTATGGTGTAAGGGGCAAGTTACTTAACTCCTCCAGGCCTCAGTTTCCACTGGAAAATGGAGATAACACCCACTTTATCAAGTTGTTGTGATGATGACTATAGTAATGTATGTAAAATTCTTGGCACGTAATGAACACATATTAAATGATAGCTATAATTATTGTTAGGCTAATTAAAATCCAAATGTTCCACTGGGCGCAGTGGCTCACGCCTGTAATCCCAGCACTTTGGGAGGCCGAGGAGGGCAGATCACGAGGTCAGGAGATCAAGACCATCCTGGCTAACACAGTGAAACCCCGTCTCTACTAAAAATATAAAAAATTAGCCAGGTGTGGTAGCGGGCGCCTGTAGTCCCAGCTACTTGGAAGGCTGAGGCAGGAGAATGACATGAACCCGGGAGGAGGAGCTTGCAGTGGGCTGAGATTGTGCCACTGCACTCCAGCCTGGGCGACAGAGCGTGACTCTGTCTCAAAAAAAAAAGAAAATCCAAATGTTCAGCTATTGAACAGTAAAAGGGAGATAGATGAGACGACAATCTTACCCAAAGGAGGACAAATGCTAAAAACATGGATGCTACATGCTGAAGATCCCTTCTTAGCCAAACACCACCCACCCACCTCACTCCCTCTTCTTCCCCATGATGTCAGAAGTTCCTCCTTGCTTTGCATAACTGTGCAGCGATCAGGGAAAGTTAGTCTTTAACTCCAGGCTTGACAAAGTGATGATTCATCCTGGGAAGGGGGTACAGCCTGTTGCCAGCCTTATCACACAATTGGGCATCCACCAGAATGGCCAGAGGCCAGAGACCAGAGACCAACCACCTAGGATTCTGCTGTCTGTCCCCATCTCCAGTAGTGGCAGTGTTCAGATGCTTTACATTTTGTTAATGTATAGAACAATGAGTACTTGAGAGGAATTCAATTGTGTTGTATTTTAAAAAACAATTCACAGCATAAGTGAAAAGTCCAAAATGGTAAGACAACAACAAAACAAGTCTCCCTCTGTTAGCTGCCCCAGCACAACGTTTTGCCAGGCAGTGTGTTAGTTCTAATGACAAACAGCTTGACGGTTGGACACCATCCCACTTCAACTTCACATCATAACGGCTCCTGAGGACAAGTCCCAGTGCTTTTCAGCCTGGCCTGAAAATTTGACCACATCCCCCACGAAAAAGACAAACCCTCAGCAGTAGCTTACACAGCTCTTTTCCATTACCATTTAGTGGGCAGGAGACATTTTTTCCCCCACAGCAAGTTCCTAATTCGCCTTCTCAGGTTAAGAGGCTTTCAAACTTGGTTCATCTCAAAATAAATGGCCAAAGGGGTGATTTAATGGCGGACCCTCAGCTTGTCAAAGAGGCAGCTCTGGGCCACTTCCCAATCCTGTCTGCAGCCAGACTACTACAACAGAATGTCTCCTAAATTATCACTACAGTAATTCTAACCTTCAGTTCGACTTTGGGAATCCTTCCACCAGTGTCCCATAGGTACAAACCATGAATGCCTGGAAATGTCAGCCTCCTCCCAAAACAGTTTTGCTTGGAATACCCCATTCAAAAAACACACATCATTCAATCCCCCATAACTTCCTCCCAGGTCAGCCAATCCTTTGGGGATTCTCGATTCCAATCTAGGAAAGGGTCGCTTAATAAATGTCTGACATATTACGTTTAATTCTACAACCTCTAAATGATCCTCACACAGAGAGTGAAAGCACAGAACACTTGAATGCCAGGGCTCCTCAGTTCAAACCCCAAACGCTGGTGTGTGTGGTGTGTTTTCTGGGACAGACTGTAGAAGTGTTTTTCAATTGTGTTACATAGTCTGATTCATTTATAGCAATGTCTAATTTTCTGGTGGTTTCTGCCCTCAAACAGTCCTGGAAAACTGTTGTACTATATTATACTATAAAAAAATTATGTCAAAATTGATTCTATAAAATTTGTCTCCTACCCACTCCAGCCAATATCCACTAGCTACACACACAGACCCAGAGGCACACACATACACACCATAATAGTTCATAGCAAAATTTTTTCAATTCTCAAAAAAAAAGGGGGGGGAAGGGCTTCTTTCACTGTAATTAACAAGAGTTGCTTTGAGCAATCTAACATTGGGAGCGCCTAGAAACTCAAGAAGCACACAACTTGTTGCAGCAACAAACGTTGGGCCGAAGCCTGAACAAAGCACTACAAATAAGCTCCAGAAACTCACAGGGCCCTTGAACAAAATGCTGTGTGTTTGCAATTACCTCTCCAGCGCGCTCTCATCACCCTCTCCCAACCCTCTCCCCAAATCTCTTCCCGGTCCCAGCACCCTTCGTAGCTCCCGTCTCTAATCTGCTTTCCATTCTAGCCCCGCCCCCTTCCCCTTCCCTCTCTGGGACCGTGAATCAATCCCATCCCGGGCAGGAAACGAGACCCAGGGCAACCCCCTCCGCTGCGGCGGAACAAAGGAGGCGAGCGCAGCTGCACGCGCAGGGAGGCCCACAGCGTCCCGAGCCCCTCCTCCCCCGCCGCCGCCGGGGCACACCGCACCTGAACCCCACTCCCCAGGACGCCCCATTGTTCTCCCTCCGCTTTCCTGCCTGGAGGAAGCCACACCGTGTCTTTCCAGGGAGCCAGGAAACAGCTGTGGGCCAGAGGGATGGAAGGGCTGTGGGTGAACACGAGGACAGCCGAGATTCGACTCTCCCCACAGGTACGAGAGGCATGGGGCAAAGAGCGAGCAACTTAGTTTACAAGACCTTCTTCCCTCCCGCCACCCCCGACGCCACTGCGGAGTCACGACCACCCTCCGCGACCTATAGCGTGCGCGGTTCCCGCCGCAGCGCCGCCTCCCCCGAGACAGCGGCAGAACCCGCTGACCCCCGCCCGCAGGGGGCGACGGGGCCAGGGACCGCGGGCACAAAGGCGCGGGGCGTGCGCCTCGGGAGCCGCGGCCGGACGCAGAGAGAAGGGCAGGGGAGAGAGAAAGCGCTCGCGCTACCTCGCCTGGCGCTACCTCGCCGGGCGCCACTCCGCCTCCACGTCGTCCACGCTCTCCGGTGGCGCTCCGGGACGCGGGC
>NW_012114633.1:2131318-2211015 GCF_000951035.1 Colobus angolensis palliatus
CTGGGATTCGCCCCTCGGCGCGCGGGCAGGAACAGGAGCCACCGCCTCCGAGCCGACTCACCTCCGGCCGCCCGGTACCGGCTTCACAGCGCCCCCCGGTGAGCGTCGTGGCGGCCTCTGCGTCTTGCGGGTTTGCGGCCCGACCCTCCCCACCCGGGACGAGCCTGGATGGGACGAGGCTTGAGGGAAGGAGGGGCGACCGTCGCGGCCCCCACGGAAGGCAGTCTTTCTACCTTTTTTCTTCCAGACTTCCTGACATAAAATGAGAAATACAACGTTTGACAACTCGAAGCCAGCCTGGGGGCACATTCCGGCGAAGAGTGGAAGTAAGTCTCAATTTTTCCTCTTCCCCAAGATGAAAATGTTTGGATGCCAAGAATATCAGAAAATATTAATTTAACAGAAAAAGAAAAAAAGTACTGAATGGTGTGGTGTTTCTTCATTTACAAGGCTTTTAGTGTCTTTTAAATTACTTGATCTCACATTGTGGGTAATAGCTACTGGCCAATTCTTTATGTTATAGATAAATGAGAGGTAGTTTAAAAGAAATTTGAAATATCCATACATATTTGAATTGAGTGTATTAACTGGCCCTGAGTAATGATCAGTGATGAGGTATATTATACAGGCATGTAGGGGCCAGAAAATCGGGACACCCCCCCCACACACACACGTTCTCACTCAAGCCCTATTGCCTCATTGGAGAATTTAGAACAACCCTCTTGATCCAGGTCCTGGTTTCTTCATCTCCGCACAGGGAAGGGTGCGCATTCAAACTTACTCACTGGGTGAGGTGAGGATTACTTGAGTGAGGTGTTAAAAGCACTGTAGACACAGTAATTATTACTCATGGTTCTAACTACTTTATCCTGTAATGAAATAAATTGCCATAAATGGGACAGGTTTAAATGGACTGACCTGTATCTGGAAACTGTCACCAAAGTGAGGTGAACTAAAGAATTCAGACCATATATAGTAACTGTTCCCACTGGCATAAGAACCACAGGCGCTGGGATTTGTTAAATGCCACTAGTAGAGTTTGGAAAGGTGGGACCTTCACAGACTCTATCTGCTGGGAACTGCCCCATCATTAGATGTCACCATCAGCATCACTTCAGATGTACAGGTGGTGCGATAATGTCCTAAACTAACACATGCTGGGTACCAGGGACTGTTCTTTGTTTAATCCTCACAAAAACTTTGTGAGGTAAGTTTCTCTCATTATCCTTGTTTTACAGACCAGCAAAGCCAAGGACAGAGAGGTCTTCAGGGAATACATGGCTATGGTGGTTTGAAGACTCCCATTAGAGAGTGGATATTAATTGCCCTCCTTTTGAATATGGTCTGGACTTAGTGATTTGATTGTAACAAATAAAATACAGCAGATGTGATGCTATGTGACTTCCAAACCTAGGTCATAAAAGGAGACAAAGTTTTCACCTGGCTCTCCCTTGGGACACTCACCCTTGGAACCCAGCTGCCATATTGTGAGGAAGCTCAAGCCACAGGGAAGGCCATGTGTAGGTGTTTGGGCTGATGGTGCCAGCCGAGGACCCAGTCTACTGCCAGTACAACTTATACCAGGCATGTGAGTTGGCAAGCTTTTGAAAGAACTCCAGCCACAGTCACCGACTGACCACGCTGCCTGAGAGACCTAGAGAGAAAACCTAGCTGAGCCAAGTCAGGCCCCGGAAACGTAAGTGATAATAATAAAAGATTGTCATCCGGGTGGTGGTTGCATAGCAATAGATACCTAGAACAATGACAGAGCTGGAATTTGAACCTAGACAATCTGACTCTATAGTCTTCACCATAAACTATCAAGCACACTACCTCAGACCTTGATAACCTAGCATAATGAAAACCCTGGAGATCCCAGCCTTCACAACAGACAGCATATGAACCTGCTACCTGGTGACGTATGTTAGACTCACTTCTCCATTTTGCTTGTCTGAGTTTAGGTTCTGAAGTGACTGCTTATAGCAGTTTGACAGTTCATGGAACTTCTGACCTCTACTGTCCAGTTCAGCTTTTCAAAAATAGCAGAAATGCAGATGGCAGGTTCATGAATATAAGATGTAAACAAATTGAAGAGTGGGGAAATTCTATAAACTTTTGATCTTGGGATGTGGCCAGATTTTAGAAAAAGTAGGTTTGAGACAACTGTGTGCTGAGTAGGTCTATTGAAAGAGCTAGCTGCTAGAACAAAAGTTTTGAAACTCCTGACTCAAGAAAGGGATAGGACACAATTATGTCAGAACAGTTCTGCCTCTAGACGGACCTAGCATAGTGGGGACAATTAAGACTTTCTGTTTTTAGCAAGTTCAAAAAAGAAAATAATAGAAACTGTAGAACACATCCTAATAAACACTAAGAAAATGAACCAAGTTATTAGCTAAAAATATTTCTAGAGAAAAACCATGCCTCTCTTTTAAAAATACTGTTTACCTAGTTTTCATAAATCTCAAAGCCCAAGCTTCTGAAGACATACCATGAGTTTTTAAAACACTTTTACCTTCCTGGCCATTTTTTTCAAAAACCAATCAATCAGCAACTTTTGAAATTATAAAAAGCAGATTAAAGTTATTCTCACAGTTGTCAAGAATAGGTAACGGGCTGGGCTCAGTGGCTCACACCTGTAATCCCAGCACTTTGGGAGGCCGTGGCAGGCAGATCATAAGGTCAGGAGTTCGAGACCAGCCTGGCCAATATGGGGAAATCCCATCTCTACTAAACATACACAAATTAGCCAGGCGTGGTGGCACGCTCCTGTAGTACCAGCTACTCGGGAGGCTGAGGCAGAAGAATCACTTGAACCCGGAAGGTGGAGGTTGCAGTGAGCCAAGGTCGCGCCACTGTACTCCAGCCTGGGTGACAAAGCGAGGCTCCACCTCAAAAAAAAAAAAAACAAAAACAAAGAATAGATTAAAAAATCCATCAATTACAAAGGCATTTTTTACTTTCTCCTCAATCTATTTGGAGGAAACAGAAAGAAATAAAAAGTAGAAAACTATTATTGAGATTTAGGGTGAAAAACATAAATTATCAAATTATAAGAATGCAGTAAAAGAATACAAGAAGTGTGCTTTGCCTCAATGGAAACATGCAACAATTTAAATTCATTCCATTGAAATCTTGCCATCGTTGTGGAAAATGTAGAATTAAAAGCATATCTCAGTGTGTCCCAGGAAGAGAATTACCACTAGGCATGTAAGACTTATTTTTTCTTAGTTGGTTTTACTTGAACCCTTTCAAGAAAATTAAAAGGAGTTCAACATTGAGAAGACGACTGATGAAAGAACTGTATGACCTGCCTCTGCCTCATTTTGATGTAGCAAACGTAAAAGTGGACTGGAAGTCATACTTTCAGACTTTTCTCACTAGCTCTGTCTTTGTTCAACTAAGTTTACAGTTTTGGCCAGAGACTCATACTGTCTGTCCTTAGTTATTTTACATCATGTGTTAAAGACTTTCTGTCTTTAAAATTCTTGGTCTTTGTTTTTGGTGTATTTTGTCTCTCACATACCCACCCAAACAGTTTTCACCTGCTTTACTTATCTTTTTTTTTTAAAAAAAAATAAAGACAGGATCTCGTTCTGTCACCCAGGCTGGAGTGCAGTGGCACAATCATAGCTCACTGTAACCTTGAACTCAAACAATCCTCTCCACAATCCTCCTGCCTCAGCCTCCCAAGCAGCCAGGACTACAGGTGCATGTTACCATACCCAACTAATTTCTTTGTATTTTTTGTAGAGATGGTAGTCCTACTATTGTTGCCCAGGCTGGCCTTATAGCCCCTGGCCTCAAGTGATCGTCCTGCCTCGCCCTCCCAAAGCACTAGGATCACAGGTGTGGGTCAGTATTCCCAGCCATTACTTATCCTTTCAAACTAAATTCAGTTTTCACCTATTCCTAACCATCATCTTGAATTAGATTCTGCTTTCTTTACTATAGTAGCATCTGAATGCCACATCCTCTCAGTACCTATTAATGTGCCCCAGGTCATGAAATCTTTTTATGTATCCTCTTCTGGATGTTTGACTTCTCCAACTAGATAGTAGGCCTCTAGATAAAACTAGTCAATCAGTTTGAAAACACCAGGACTGAGATAAGATCAGTCTTAGAGAGCTGACTGTCCTAGGAAATATTCTAAATGCTCTACATATGTGTTAACTCTTTGAAGCCGCACAGCAGCCCAACGAGATAGGTTATATCATAATCCCATTTTAGAGATGATGAAGCTGAGGCAGGCAACTTACACTGAGTGTGGCTTCCTCTCCAGCGTCCTTTCCACCTCTTCCAGCTCTTCCTCTTCTGCCACCCCTGAGACAAGACCCACTCCTCGTTTTCCTCCTCCTCAGCCTACTCAACGTGAAGAGGATGAGGATGAAGACTTTCCACTTAATGAATAGCAAATCTATTTTCTCTTTCTTATGATTTTCTTAATAACATTTCCTTTTTCTCTAACTTACTTTTTTTGTAAGAATACAATGTATGATACAATATAAAATATGTGTTAATAGACCATTTACATTATCAATAAGGCTAATATGTCAACAGTAGGCTATTAGTAGTTAAGTTTAAGTTATACATGAATTTTTGACTGCATGGAGGGTCAGCATCCCTAATCCCCAAGTTGTTCAAGGGTCAAGTGTACTGTATTATTTCTTTAGTATGTGTCTCTTAGTTTAGGATAGTCCTCTAAATGCAGTAAGCACTGAGTTAGCTATTTCTTAAATAGCTTCATACAAAAGAAAATCTTTTAAAATATATTTAAAGAGTGCTTTAAAAATAAGAGCTTCATGTTTAAAGTATTATTTGAAATTCAGATTAAGTATTACCAAAAAAAAAAAAAAGTTTCTATAGCATTGTCAGCCTCCAAGACTCAGCAGTAAAAACACAACTCTTATTCTAAGTATTTAACAAACTATAGATAAATGACATCAAGAATATTTGAAGGTAAAAAGACCAATGGAACTTATCCCAGGCAGGGAGAAAATTTACTAAAGCTATTTGAGGATAAAAAGAGGAATTTGAAAAGCTCACAAATAGGCTCCCTTGTAGGTACTGTACTAGACTATTTGAAAATCAAGAACAATTCTTTATTTTTTTTAAAAACAATGTAATTCGAGCACTAAAATCAGGCAGTGAAAAAGTATAATTTTTTTCTCCACAAAATGCATTTCTCCACAGCTCCGAGTACTCTGAGCCTCAAATACATTATAGACCCATAGCCAGGAAATTTAAATTGCCTAAATTTTTTCCCCTGACATTTTATAATTTAGCATTCTGTCATTTCAACTAGTAAAATAATTGTCTCTTTTATTTCTTCTCATGTTACAGCCAGTTAGGACTATGATGGCAAAACCTAGCTGTGAAACAATGAATCAATCTGAAAAATGGCTATACTTTTTCCCAAGCTTTTTAAAAATCATTTTCATTTTTCTAATGATAACTCGGGAGCTGTCATCTCGTTGCTGGGGAGACCCTAGGAGTACTGCAAGGAAAAGCAAATATTATGGCAAAGGAAAAAAAATACTGGCCGCCTATACCAAATGAAAAGTAGTTTAGCAAATATATGATGTAATAGTCTGTTTCTGCTTCAGTCCCTAAAACTAAATCCATATATTTGATCTGGCACATACATTCATCACAGGTGTTAGCATATGAAAATGCTGATAGAGAAAGGTAATTGTGTATACCTCAAAAATATCCTATTGTATGAACAACCAAAATGGCATAACTCTAGGTTTAGGGGCCATTGACGGAGTAAACCAAAATTTAAATTAGAAATATAAGCAAAAGGTTAATTGCCCATTATTTCAGCTACATTGACATCTGTACAATATGAGAAGCTCCATGAAGGTGGAGTTTGGTTCACTATTGTGTCCTCAGAGCCTAGGAACATAGAAAGTATTCAATAGTGTTAGATTGATGAACTAACTTCATGAGTTATTATGTTAGGTAAATCAAGTTACCCTATAATCTCAGCCAAGAATTTCAGATATCTCGTTAAAGACTTTCCAGAGTGCAGGGTAGGACAAAAGCAGTTCTTGCTGATGGATTCGTAGGAATGCTCTTCTTAAGCTTTGAATAAAGCTGGAAAAACTTTATAGAGAGTAGCACCAAAAGCACAGCCCATCTCATGCAGAGGAAGAATCAGACCATGGAGGTCAGGGTGTTGACAAGCAACCCACCTCCCCAGGACAAGCATGGCCCTTACTAAATAAAGATACTTGCATAGTCCTTCCCATTAGACACATGCTACACTATGGGTATTTTTCCTGAAACCCATTCATGCCAATATGAGTAAGAGCAGGGAGCAGAAGCTTGTCTTACACTCTTAGGGGCCCTTTTGCCAGGCCCCAACCTCATCTGCCCCCAAGGCCCCTCTCAGTGACTGGGAATGCTACAAAGTTCCCATAGATCTTGAGTCTGGACCTGAGATAATCTTGACACAGCTCATGGGCCCCAAACATTTTCCCCTCAGGGGCATTGGGTCTATACATTGCTTCAAAAAGTCCTTCGTTCCTAGTCTCCTCAAAACTCTTATCTACTCTCTGAGAGGTTCCTTCAAAGACCTGCATGTTTCTTCACGTCCACAGTTGCATTAGATTGAAAATCATGTTTTATAATTTTATAGTTTGCTTTTTAAATCTTTATCAGTCAAAAGCAGCTATCACCCTGAAGGTTTACCCTGGGCAGGGGAAGAAGAAGCTCTTTATTTTTGGTACATAAGCTCCTTGGTACTTTTAGTCCCACTGGGTGACTTTGATGGGTGTTGTAATCGTTCTAGATTATCAGACATATAACAGTCTCAACCCTGAGGACTCCTTCCATTCTAGTGACTTGTGATCAGGCACTACTACCCCAGGGCCACAGAGTGAAGTAGATGAAATTTGTACTACATCAAGAAGTATTTACTGAGTATCTATTTAATCCTGTGCTAGCCCTGTCACTACAACAGGATGGTAAACATGATGGTGAGGGTCTTTGACCTCCTGGAAGATAGGGTCTAGCTTCAGGTCTTTGTCTCCTCGGATATACTGCCTCTTCCTTTGTAACGTCCCTCCAGTCCCAAGGCAGCGAGGGCCCTGATGCTGTTTCCAGGCTCCCCCAGGCCTCACCAGCCCCCTTGACCCCTTATGTGTTGTTCCAAGTGTTTTTAAATCAGTAATGGGCAACCTAGGGCTCAAGGGCTACAGCACAATCCAGGATTTCAATTCTGAGTAAAAGATTAGAAAACAGCTTTTCCTCTTTTCCAGACATTTAAATATAGAATTTTAAATATTCAAAAATTTAATGACTGAAAGTCACTCATCAATATTTTTCTAGCCAATCAAGTAAAATATTAAAGAAACTACTTGAATTGCCTTTTAAACTGTGGCCCACTATGGACTTTCAGATTTCAAGCTATATTTACTTCTTTTCATACAAATAACTTTCAAGTTTTGTAATAATAAATATGTATTATTTTTATAATCAGGAAAAAATAATAAAGCTATTTTCATCTTGGACAAAATATGTGGCCTGCAAATTTTTGTTGTTTTTCTGAATTGGCCCAACTGAAAACATAAATAGATAAATATTGCTTGAGTGGTTTTCCAATACTCTTCTATCAGAACATTTCAGTACTTGGTGATCTTTCCCATTAGGTCATGTTAGAGACTGGCAAATCTGATAACCAAATCATGCTGAATGAGGGTTTATACTAATCACCCATAGAGAACATTTGCTTTGAGTACAGGGTCCTTGGATTTCTTTATTGCACTCTTTTCCAGAAGAGATTCTTCTTTCCATATCATAATGTCATGTGTCCAAGGTAGTAGACAGGGTGGGAGGCATGGGTAGGAGTGCTGAGGGAAGTCTCCCCATTGCAGGCTTGGTGGTTGGCAGTGAGGGCCACTTTAAAGAAGAACTTCAAAGAAGAAACACAATCTGCCAAGGGCGATGCATCCAAGATCCTTGGACCAGTTTGATGAGCTTGCCTTAATGCAAAAGAAAGAATAAAGTCAAGATTTTAGGTAGAGCTGATAGAGATTGGGGGGGGGTGGTGGTACATGTATCTGCTAGAGCCTTCAAAAATGGCTGGCCCAATACATATGTGTGATGACTTATATATGGTATTATGGACTGCATGTTTATGTCCTCTCAAAATTCATATGTTGAAACACTAACCCCCAATGGGATGGTATTAGAAGGTAGGATTTTGGGAGGTGATTAGGTAGAACCCCCATTATGGGAGTAGTTTCCTTATAAGAAGAGAAAGACCAGTGTTCACTCTCAGCCATGTGAGGATACAGCAAGAGGGTGACTGCCTATCAACCAGGAAGCAAGCCCTCACCGGTCACCAGATCTGTCAATGACTTCATCTTGGACTTCCCAGTCTCCAAAACCATGAGAAATAAACAGTCCCAGTCTCCAAAACCATGAGAAATAAACATTGTCTAAGTCACCCCACCTATAGTATTTTCATTATAGCAGCCCAAACTAATACATATGAAATCTTCAAACTCCAAACTAGCTGTTTCCTAACCTAGTTGCTATTGCAACCAACATAGTTCTACCTGGTTTCTGTTCAATAGTTTATCCATAACTTTTTGCTTTTGAAATAAATTTTGGAACTTAAAGATTATACCCCCTCCTACACCTAGTACTGAGATGTCCAGGTGAACTCTATCTTCATTAGTAACCTTAGTGTGTGGAGGGCATATCAAAGTCTTAAGTATTGGATGATGTTTTGTAATATACTATATGATAAATATATTTTTGAAAAAAAGATTGCTTTTATAATATAAATAAGCAGAGTTTTAAGAAATCAGTTTGGTAGGTGGAAGTATCCAGAAATTTAAGCTGTAATCTTCTGGGAGAAGGGGGCTCTATCTGATTAGAATTTAGAGGTGACAAAGTGAATTTTTTATGTTTATTGAAAAAGAAGCCTGGATCTTAACAGCTCTCTACCTACCAGTCAAGTTTTTTAAAGTTTAGTATATGGTTTCTGTCTATCTCACTTCCCTTTCACACTCCAGTTCTTTGTTCTTATGAGTACATTAAAACTGATCTTGCCAAGGTCTGCAGTGCTCTGTCAATTGCCACATCTTTTTCTTTTTTCTTTTTTTCTTGAGATGAGGTCTCACTCTGTCACCAAGAATGGAGTGCAGTGGTGCAACCCCGGAATCAAGTTATCCTCCCGCCTCAGCTTCCCAAGTAGCTGGGACCACAGGCGCATGCCACCATACCTGGCGGCTAATTTTATTTTATTTTTTTAGGGAGGAGGTCTCCCTATGCCCAGCCTGGTCTCAAACTCCTGGGCTCAAGTGATCCTCCCACCTCAGCCTCCCAAACTGCTGGGATTACAGGTGTGAGCCTCCGTGCCCCACCAGTTGCCACATCTTAAAGGGAGTTTTGGGTCCTCGTAGCATTTGACTCCTTTGACATGTGGCATCCTACTGCCTTCTTTTTCTTTTTCTTTTTCTTTTGAGATGGAGTCTTGCTCTGTTACCCAGGCTGGAGTGCAGTGGCATGATCTTGGCTCACTGCAACCTCCACTTCTGGGGTTCATGCGATTCTCCTGCCTCAGCCTCCTGAGTAACTGGGATTACAGGAGTGTACCGCCATGCCCAGCTAATTTGTGTGTGTGTGTGTATTTTTAGTTGAGACGGAAAACGTTACCTCCTCTGAAAAGGTCTCCTGATCCCCCAAACAAGAAAAGAGCACTTATTCAGTGCTCCAGTAAAATTCTGTTGCCTCTATCATGGAGTATATCACACGATGATCAAACTGCCTATTCAATTATCAGTCTCTTTCACTACACTGAGACAAACTTGAGGGCAGAATCATGTCTATTTATTTTCCAGTGCTGTGTTTAACGTTAAGTCCTGGAATATAGTGGGAACTCAGTAATGCTTGCTGTATGCATGCCTGTATGCATGCGTGCACGAATGAATGAATACCAAGTGTTTCCAGTATCTTCTTTCATGGCTCCTTCATAGCTGTTATCACGCACTTTGAAAGATTACCCCATCTTCTTATAGCAAACCCTAATAATTTTTGTGTAATAGTTGTAAAAAGCAAAAATATAACAAATAGCTACGATGTTTAAATAAAGCAGATATTTTATTTCTAGACAGTGATTGAATTGATATCTCCTGTACTTCTGCTATACACTCTCATACCTTGATGCTAAAGAATTCCCACTTCTGCAGAAACAGATGTACTAGGCTGACCCCACTCAACTTATCACTAATGTTTCATAATAACTTCTATCTCTATTTCAGAGCCAATACATATATTTTTCCTAATCTTCCTTCACAAGTCAATCTATAAGTATTCTAAATTTCAAAATGCTTAAGCTCAAAGAGAAGATTTATTGGGACACTTTAAATACTTATTTCTTGCTTACATAGGATTGAATGATCACAATGACTCAGGATCAATTGCTTTTCATCTTTTCAGTACTTATTTCACAGCTGAGCACTTCTCAGAGTTATGAACATGAGTCCAGTTTTTGACAAGCCACAGCAAAGGCCAAAAGAATGAGCAAAATTATCCACCCTGGAACCCACATGGGACAGCAGGAAGTAAATCGACAGCATCTGCCTTGACTTATTACAGCATACATGCTACACTAGGCCCCAAATCAATCCCAAAATGGAAGTTTTGGGTTACGGGTCTTTCACCACAGGAAAGCAACATACACATATATTCAACAATAACACTTCATAAATCTCTGCCTCAGTCACCGAATTTTATCTCATGTGGTGCCAATAAGAAAGAGGAATGTCTTAAAACAGCAGGAGGAAATTACAGTTACACATACAGAATCCTTTAATATCACTATAGAGACATCTTTTTACACAAGTAAAACATGCAACTATCTTCCTTAGGGTGAGTCCAAAGTATCTGACACAAAAATAGTGTCTGACAGACTCCATGTTTTGAAGTTTAATTCATCACTTAAAAGGAGGTAAACTGGAAGAAATTAAGTTATTTATAAAACTATAGTTACATAATAGGCACTACCTAGGGCATCCTGAATGTGGACAGAAGAAGAATATATGGCCTAGGACCATACATGGTAGGGGTAGGGTTCTGAATCTGGGATTAACAAGCTTTATGCCAAAGTGTGTGTCGTTGCGTGTGTATGCACCTCATGAACACACATACATGTGCACAGGCTCACTCACAATCATGGTATGTGTGCATTTTTCTCTGCGGAAAGGATTTTGACCATCCCTTAGATTCTCCCAAAAGGCCTTTGACTCACAAAGTGCTACAAATCACTCCTCCATAGCAAATATTTCCCACATTTATAAGCCAGAGGATGCTGCTATCAGGTGAGATTCAAAATTACTACACATGTGATGATGAAAAACACATTACTGGAGGACAGAGGCAGTGGTGCAAAGCAGACAGGATGTGCCCACTCAGATGGGAATGAAAGGGAAAGTGACTTGCAAATCTCATGAAACATCTTGCTGTAAAGTCCATATCAGCAAGGCAAAGTCAGAAAATCCTCTGTTCCATGTCTGGGAGAGTGAAAACCACAGATGCCCCAGGTGCACAGAGGAAACAATGCTCCATCAGCTTCCTTAGTCTTTCTTACCTCACCTCACCCCAAACTTACCTTGGGCATTGCATTTTAATAGCTGTTTGTTTTTGTGGCTTATCATGTGTATAAGAACTCCAAGGAGCATAGAATAAAGTAATACTGTCCAATGTTCTGCTCTAGAGAACTGTTATCTGAGATGTTGTAATCTTGGACCCCCTATTTTGGTCAGGGCCCAATTAAGAAAACAGAAACCACTGTAGATGTCTCAAACATGAGGAATTTAATACAGGAACTTGTTTTTTGGTGTTTTTAGTTTGTTTGGTTTGGTTTGGTTTTGAAACAGGGTCTCGCTGTGTTGCCTAGGCTGGAGTGCAATGGCACAATCACAGCCCACTGCAGCCTCAACCTCCTTGGCCCAAGCAATCCTTCCATCTCAGCCTCCCAAGTAGCTGGGACTACAGATGTGTGCCATCACACCTGGATAATTTTTTAGTTTTTTTTTAGAGACGGGTCTCACTTTGTTGAGTAGGTTGGTCTCAAACTCTTGGGCTTGAGCAATCCTCCCGCCTTGGCTTCCCAGATTGCTGGGGTTACCCGCATGGACCACCATGCCTGGCCAGGAACTTGTCATACCTGTGATGGAAGAAGCAGAACCCAGGAATTAAGCAGTGGGATAACCAAAAGAATAACAGCAGTCAGAAGCCACTAACTCCCCTAGGGCTGGAGAAACTCAGGGAGAAGATGGTGTCACCAAAGCCTGGAAGATAGGAGAAGTCAGAAGCACAGTGGGGAGCATTCCTGACAGATGCTGAGACTGAAGGGAGGGGCTGTTGGCCAGCAGCTAAAATCATAGAGAAGCAGCCACTGCCAGAGACAGCATCAAAACAGACAGAGAGGAGGTGAAATTCCCTGGCTTTCTCCCTCTTCCCACCCTCCACTCTTCTGCTTATGCCTTCCTTCGGTTCAGCCTATGTGGAAGCCAGAGGGCAAGGGAACTAGAAGATGCAATTCCCTGTGATAGACAGCAGAGCAGAGGAAAGGCCAGAGCAACCAGGTACATCACCAGCACATTCCCTTTTTTGAAGATAATGTTGGGATGGGTTTGAAGAGGAAAGCCAGATCGCTATGGAATTCTTCATTGATATGGAGTGGGAAATGGAGGTGAAACGAAGAAAGGTACGGAGGAAAAGGGGGGTTGGCAAAGATTGGAAATAAAGAAGAAAATGAAGAGAGAAGTAGTGGAGAAAGAGGTGCGAGGGAATCTCTCTCCAAGGTTGCTGGGACAGCTGCTCTGATTAGAGGCTCCATTCATCCTCCTGGAACAGCAGTAGGCTAGAGTAGGCCAATAAAAGAATTAGAGAGCTGCGAGCAACCTTTTTAACCAGTAGAGAACTAAAATCCATACTTTGATGTTACTGAAGTTTGTTTAGATTGAATTCATTATTGATGAAAATTAATGTGAATTTAATTCTCTCCTGTCAAAATGGAATTTAAATATCTTTCAAGAAACTTATGAAGGGATTTCAGAAAGCCAAATCACTGCAGGCCCTTCTGTTCAGCACAAAGGGAAAAAGAACTGAGAACAAACAAAGCAGCAGAAAACATGTGTGGGGGGATAGGGTGTGGGAGAAAAGAGCCCAAGGGATTTCTTTAGTAATGTTTGTTTATGGCTGTTTCAAACTAAGGAACTAATTTTGGATTGGGGAATAAATAAAGTTCTTTGAGAAAAAGACTATTGCTAAGAACACAACGCCGCCTAGAGTTAAGAAAAAAAAACTCTAATCACACTTATAGTTGGCTTGTTTATTTTTTTGATGTTAATGTGTTTGTGAAAAGAACCCAACTCTTGCTATATTTCTTAATGTTTCCTGTTTGTCTGCTCATCCAGATAAATAACCCGCACCTCTGCCTACTTTCCTTACTCAAGTGTTTGATGATATCATCTTTTCAGAAGAGGCAGGTGCGGCACCTCTGGAACCTGCATTAACTCTCCCAGCAGGTCAGTAGTAATTCAAAGCCCAGTACTACACTTCCTGGATTCCATGGACTCTACTTCATGGGCTAGTGCGTGGGATTTTTTCAGATGAGTAAAGATGTCTTGGCCCAGCAATATGCTTTGGTTAAGAGCTTAGTAGAAGAAAGTCCTTATGAAAACAGTCAACTTTTAAAAGGACAGTTATCTGGTTTGAAATAGAATCTTCAAAGTGGGATTGCTAGAGCGCCCGCCCTGGCACACCTGAGCTGTGGCTGAGGAGTTTGTATAAACGCCAGAGGATTGTTGTTGGCTTTTACTGAGCCATGCTCAGCTGCGTAAGAAAGGAAGCAGAGGCCTGTCTGAAGCTATAAAGTGTTTCATGAAATCATTTTGCCAATATGAAGACTTCATCCAGGAATAATTTTTGTTTTTGTTGTTTGAGCCAACCAAAGAGAATACTGCTATGAGAAATTTCCCATGTAATATTCAGTCTCATCCGAGTTATTAATAGAAAGTAGATCATGGCAACCATTTCTAATGTGCTGATAAATGCCTAGTATTACAACAACCAATGAAATACTGATCTTCTTATGTGGATTTTCTTAAAATCCGTATTTGGTCCTACCTTTTAGAATGCTGAAAACGTGCCATTTCTGAAATACATCTTCTTAGCCATTCTTGTTGTAGCTTACAGGCCATGTTTTTCAAACTCCTGAATGCAGGAATCCATGCTAAGTCAAAGAGATGTTGTTACTGCAGAAAGCATAAGGTGCTATTCCCACTTTAAGGAGTTTATGATAATCCACTAAATCACCAATCCTAGTTATCAGTTCAGTCCTTTTTTCTTCTCTACCACTAAAGCTCCTTAAAGGTAATCATTATAATATCGACAAGTTATCAAATGCCTACAATAATAAGCCAGGCCAATACTGACTTGATTTAATGCTCACAAGAATCCGAAGTGATAGGTAAATTAATCATACCCCTTTTAGAGAAGTGGAAGTTGAATTTCAGCTGGATTAATTTCCCCAAGAGTTACATAATCTGTATGCAGTGGGACTCAAATTTGTATGCTGGGACTCAAACTCGTAATTTCAAAGCTCATGCACTTAACCACTATAGCTAGAGCTGGCTTCATGGGGTGGGACCTGGGCCATAGCACAGGGCCCAATGCCTCAGAGGACCCACACTTGGATTAATGCTCTGTTATCACTGTCTGGAAACTCTTAAAGAGGGGTCCTGCGTTTTCATTTTGCTCTGGGTATCATAATTCTTGTACCCAGTCTTGACTACACCACATTTCCTGACGTTCTAGATGAATACTATATGTGGAGATTTTAAAATGTGTCCACAAATTCTTCAACAGTTCTTCCTCCAAAAGGTAGAACCTAATTCCCACCCACCACTTAAGTGTGGGCTAGCCTACTGATTCATTTCTAAAATATGACAGAAGTGGTGTGTGTGTGTGTGTCTTCATGATTAGTGATAAAACACATAGTGGCTTCTGGCTCTTTGGATCACTTGTTCTGGGAAAAACCAGACGTCATGTTGTGAGGACACTAAGGCAACCCTTGGAGACGTTCATGTGGTACGAATATAGGCCTCCTGCCAGCAGCCGTTTTAAGTGAGCCATCTCAGAAGCATTCAGACAGATGTTCAAATGACTGCATCCCCAGTTCAGGGCTCAAATGCAGGCTCATGAGTGACCCTGAGGCAGAACCATCCAGACAAGCATTAGATAACTACTATATCACAGAACCCTGGAATTAAAAAAAAAAAAAATGAGAGGAATATGCAGTTAAAAGGTGAATATGGCCAGGCATGGTGTAATCCTAGCACTTTGGGAGGCTGAGGTGGGCAGATCGCTTGAGCTCAGGAGATCAAGACCAGCCTGGGGAACATGATGAAACCCCATCTCTACAAAATATACAAACATTAGCCAGGCATGATGGTGAGCATCTTTGGTCTTAGCTACTTGCGGGGCCGAGGTGGAAGGATAACTTGAGCCAGGGTAGCAGAGGTTGCAGTGAGCTGAGATCATGCCACTGCACTCCAGCCTGGGCAAACAAGTGAGACCCTGTCTCAAAAAAATTTTTTAAAAAGGTGAATACATCCTATGTCCTCCAATATTTGGTGCAATGTTAAAATTAATTTTAGATCTCTTCAGAGCGTATAGACATTTTATTCTTTTGTTGTGTTTTGTTTTGTTTTGAGACAGAGTCTCACTCTCTCACCCAAGTCTGGAGTGCAGTGATGCCATCTCGGCTCACTGCAACCTCTGCTTCCCAGGTTCAAGCGATTCTTCTGCCTCAGCCTCCTTAGATAGCATTTCAGGCGCCTGCCACCATGCCTGGCTAATTTTTTTGTATTTTTAGTAGAGATGGGATTTCACTGTATTGGCCAGGCTGGTCTTGAAATCCTGACCTCAGGTCATCCACCTGCCTCAGCCTCCCAAAGTGCTGGGATTACAGGCATGAGCCACTGTGCTGGCAGAGGTATTTTATTCTAGGGGCCATGTTAACAATGTGTTTTAGTGAGTATCAAAGGTCTTTCTACATTGTGTGAAGGCCTTTCTTTAATTTGAGACACAGCTTTTGATTATAACACCTGACATTCTGTCCTGATTATTAATTTACAGACAAACAGACACATTTCTTTCACAAGAGCCACCTCCCTCTAATGGAGAAGTCTGTTGCTCTTGGTGTTCCCCGGCCTGCCACGCCTACGCTGTGTGGCCTGGAGTTGTACCCCAGGGTGCTCCAATAGCATTTCTTCCGCCTGCCTGGCATGGAACTGGACCACCTGGCATTGCTCTTCTACAGCTACCTGGCTTTTCTGCTATCATCGACTGCATGATCCTGCCCAGGAGAGTAACAAGGAGTAATCCATCCCCAAGTGCTGCCAAATTGGCTCCATCCCATACCCATGTTCTTCAGAATCTGGTCACACTGGTTAATAGGAGCAGTAACAATGGTTCACACATGCAACAATGGATCCACTTGCAAAATAGGTTCAACACAGGCTGTGCAATAACATCCAAACATCTGACTCCTAAGTGTGAATTCTAGTTCAACAGCACAGACATTTAAAATCTAATGCCTAAAGTCAGATTTTAGGCATCTGATTTTAATCATCTTGGGGTGGCGGAGGTTGCAGTGAGCTGAGATGGTGCCACTGCACTCCAGCCTGGATGAAAGAGTGAGATCCTCTTTCGAAAAAAAAAAAAAAGGTATGTCCTATGTCCTCCAATATGTGGTCCAATGTTAAAATTAATTGTAAATCTCTTCAGAGTGTTTCAAGCAATCCCTTGGTCAGGGACTTCCCTCAACATACATATATAACACCCAAAGGGCATGCCTAACCAGGACCACAGGGAATAGATGAAGCCAAACTTAAGCTTTCTCCTTCTGCATGGTAGAGAAACCTTATATATCAAAAGCAAATTATTACACTTTAACATAGAAGATTAGAGGAACACAGCACCCTTTTAACAGAACCACAAATGAAGTAGAATTTCTGAGAATAAGATTGGCTAAGCTTATTGAGATGTGGACTCCAGACTTTGTTTTTTCACTAAACTATATAAGGCAAAACAAAGGAGGAGAGTGGTGATAAAGGGTGGGGAGAAGGGGAGAGGAAAGTCAGGAGAACTGTATAATCATCACTGTTCTACAGAACCAATCACAAATCCATTGTTCTCAAGGAAACCAATTCACTCTAAATTGCCTGATTATTCTGATAGCAGGTATGGCCAAGTATAACTAAAGCCTAATACACCTATATGAGTGTTTTTCAACAGAAGCATAAAAAATGTGTTTATTATCCTGACAGTTTTTTTTTTCCCCCGGTGCTGTGGTCCTATTCTAAATCTCATTTTTTAAATTGAGTGCTTCAGATGTTGAAGGTTGGGCCAGTCAGTCCCATAAGACAGGGAACAGGGTGGGCAGAGCTCCCAAGAGAAGCCTTCTTTGTTGCTTCTCACATTGTGCGTGTCCTAATCTCAGTGCAGACAGGACCAGAGCCAGGAAGATTTGTACTATCTGTACTACCTGTGGTTATTGACTAGCTTATGATTGTGCTTTTTGTTTTGTTTTGTTTCTCTCTACCTTTCTTTTTCTTTTTTTTTTTTTGAGACGGAGTCTCATTCCGTTGCCCGGGGTGGAGTGCAGTGGCACCACCTCAGCTTACTGCAACCTCTGTCTCCTGGGTTCAAGCAGTTCTCCTGCCTCAGCTTTCTGAGTATCTGGGATTACAGGCACCCACTGCCACGCCCAGCTAATTTTTTATATTTTTGGTGGAGACAGGGTTTCACCACATAGGCCAGGCTGGTCTCAAACTCCTGATCTCAAGTGATCCACCCGCCTCGGCCTCCCAAATTGCTGGGATTACAGGCACGAGCCACCACACCTGACCTATTTCTTTCTACTTTTAGCCTGTCAGCTCCACAAAATCCAGTGTCCGTGATATTCATGGTGTATTCTGAGGTCCTAGGGATGGACCCTGGCACATAGTAAGCGTCAATAAATACTTATGGAATGAATGAAGGAAAGAAGCGATAAACTCACACCTAAGGGGATTAAATGATTCTTATTACTTCTGGAGTATCCCTAATGGCTCTAAACACAATGCTAGTAACATTCTCCAACATGTATTCATCAGAAATCTAATGACTGCCTATTATTTGCGTGTAATGAAGGCATTACCTGCCATTGTTAGTGCATTCCACTTCTCATTTTGTCCATTCAAATATCATCTCCCTCCAAAAGTTGCAGCCGAAGCAATCCCGTTCTCAATTCCAGAACAAAGTTCCACAATGTTAGTATTTTTCAAAGTATTTTTTCAGGGAAGGGCTGCCTATTTTACTACAGAAAGCACTCCTGAGCAGGCACCAACTACCTTTATGATTAATTGGCTTAAAAATTCCCCATATAGTTCACATATGAATTCTTACTAGTACATCAAGATACTTTCACTAGATGGAAGTAGTTTTTCTACTTAATGTGTTTCAAGTTATTATTGTTATGGGAATGTTAGTGAAAATCAGGCAAAATTCATATTTCAAGGACCTAGCCTTTCACCCCTTTCTTTTAATTAATTTACTTCCCCAGAGAAGAGTAGCAATTGATCTCAAGTCAGTGTAGTGGCCTCTGCTGTTTCTGTGTCTAATTCTGGAAGTAAACGTTAAGAAAACATTTTAAAGAATAAATAGGCTAGGTACCAGGCAGTTGTTCTCTTAAAGGGGACTTTTTTTGCATCTTTTATGATGTATGAAGAAGAAAAATGATATGATGCTCTTTAGAACCACATTTTATCTATCATATGGCAACTGTCACTCTGAATGAAGACAGTATGCATAGAATGTTTGAAAAAATTATTCTGAGACATTATCTTCTTGAATGGCCTCTCAACACATGGGTTAGCTGTCTCTTTCAGGCAAATGGGGGGGACTCCTTTGGGATTCAGAAAACGTTTCCCATCCTAATACAGGTCTTTGTAGGACATCTAGAACAGCTGAGGGAAATAAAAATATTTTCCCAAGGCAGAAGACTTCTGGTCAATAGGAACAAATATGGAATCTGGAAGGATTCCAATCAGCTTACTTGAAGTAAAGTAATTCCGAGGCTTTTCTTATTTTTAAAACGTATATTTCACTCATGTAGGCAACATGGACACTAATTGATAAATGTCATGAACATAGAGTACGGATCATATGGGATAAAACTATTCTCTTTGAGAGCAAGTTCGTTTTTAAATTCTTAATGTCCTCTCAATTTTATTTAGCTTATTGATAATGTTATGGTTTCACAGGTGATTTCATTGTTTTCATGCACACAGACAAGATTTGAATTACATATTTTCAAAGTTGTATTAAAAGTCTATTTCAAAACCCTCTCAATAAAAATAGTCACTGCTTGGGATGGTTCTGACTCTCAGTGGAGTTCAGTAACCTTCATTTGCATCCTTGAACAGGGCTCTGCATGAGAAAAATCCTTCCAGGGACCTCATTTGGAACCCTCAGCAGGGGTAAAATTATGAATGAAGCAAGAATTTCTTTTGTTTGCTTTTCCAGAGAAGAAAAGAGAGTTGCTCTGCAAAATAAAATGTTACGCTAAAGAAAAAAAAAATATGGTCGCTTTTCTACCTCACCTCCTGCCTCAGTGGTTAAAGGAAAGGACAAAGAGCCAGGACTCTACTCTCTGGGGACCTTAACAAAATCTCAGGAATCACAGAGTTCACAGCACCCTCCCTGGGCCTCAGTTTCCCAATCTGTTAAAGAAGATACAATATCCACTTCATAAAGTAGTTTAAATAAAATGTAAAGATCTGGAACAAAACTTGGCACACATTAAGTGCTCAGTAAATATTAGTTTGTGTTAAAAGTAGAAATGACCTTCTATAATGTTGATTGTAAGAGTTAATATTTTGCTGTTAGAATTTGTTCTAGATAGCTCAGTCATTATACAAGACTCTGGGGGGTATGGGAAGCATTTGATCTGGCACTTTCCATAGCTATTGTATCTTCCAGCAAACACCTGTGATTGCTTACTGTTTATGAGCTACTCCGCTAGGAAAGATGGAGGCCAGGATCCAGGGCCTGCTGTCTAGGTGTTCACAGTCCAAAGAGGGAGTCATTCCTAAACCAGTCATTGAAATGCAATATGGCAAGTTCTGTAATAATAATAATTACACTTATTATTTATTGACTTTGTGTCTTGGGGTGGGTCAGCACTTTACAAATACTGTCCTACTTTGCTCTCACAGCAACTCTATAAAGTAGGTGTTATTATTACTGTTTCACAGATGAGGAAATGGGTTCAGAAAGGCTAAATAATTTGTCCAAGGTCACATAGCTAGCTGGTAGGGCTGGAATTAGACTTCAGCTGTTTAAATCCAAAATCTATGTTCTTAATCATAACACTACTCTTCTTCCCTTAAATATTACATAGAAATAATAGTATATATTATTTTATTAAAATAATGAATATATTATCATAGATAAATAGTACAAATATTTGGGAGCACTGAAGGACTAGCTGGCTAATTCTGCCTGAGGGACTACAGGGATTGTCAGTGAGAATGTGACATTTGAGTTAATCAACAGAACTATTTTCATGGCTATGTCATGGATCAGATTCAAGTATATATTTTATTTGGTTTCCCTCCCTACCCAGCTGTCAGAAACCTGAATTTCAACCTTTTCTAATTGCAATACATTTTCTAGTTTATTTCATCTGTGTACCATATTTGGTCATGGAATACATTTGGTCAGTGAAACTCTAATAATAACATCTTCCCATTTTCAGAAGAAAACAAAAATCACACACACACACACATGCACTCACACTCATTTACTGTAGTATATCAGGGATTTCTTTAAATAACAAATTCCAATAGATCATGATACACTTTTACAAGATATATATAATGATATACACCAAAATGTTAACATTGATTACCTCTAATTTTACAGGTTCTGAGTTTATGGGTAAAATTTGTTTACTTCTATACTTTGCAAGTGTTCTCAACTAAACATTCATCACTTTTGCACTCAGATAATCCACATATTTAAAAACAGGCAACAAAACCTCCCAGGTGTTGTCCTAGATTCAATGCATGTTCAATGTAATCAGCTATAACTTGTCTATATCTCCAATAAGAAGTTCCTGAGGACAAGGACTACATCCCCCGGGAGAGGTAGAAGTAAGGCCTTGCCTGTGGTTGTGCTTGACAAATTTTTATTTCTTAGTGTGAAAAATGAATACCTGGGGAAAACTGTACAACTATAAATGAAATCAGAGCTGAGAAACCCTTGAACTTGTACTCTAGTTAATCACGTGTAAACGAAACAGCTATTCACATCCTATTCCATAGGGTTTCTCTCAAAATGTGTCTTGTTATGTACAAAGTGCTTAGTAGAAAGAAAAGAGGGTAGGAATGGGCTACTCTGGAACCTTGAATATCTTGCAGTCTAGCTCTGGAGACCAGACATGAATGCAGGAAGAAATAACTAGCAATATGTGTGTAGAATGTGAATCTCTGTCCAGAAACTCAAGTGGGCAAGAAATATGAAGTCCATTTCTAGTTTTAAAAAGGTGCATTTCTTTAATATAGAAAATAGTGAATGTCTACAATTCATATCAGATTTAGATTCATCTGAGTGGCAGAAATGTAATTGTAGGCAATTTAAAGACCTCCCTTTCTCTTTTTCCGTGGTGTCAGGCCTAAGTTTGTGGGATCAAGATGCTAGGAAAAATAGACGGGTATCCAAGTTGGCATCTACTGAGATCTGTTGTCCCACTGGCCTGCAGGGATTGAACTACTCAGACTGCTGCTTGGATGGGCCTTGCACCCATCCAAAGAGCTCCTTCTGGTCCAGTGACTGTCCCTGCTGACAAAGTTCTTCCTTAGGCCCCTGCATGTTACTGGACCTGGGGTGGGGTTTGAGGGGCTATCCAAGGGCCTTCAGCAATTCTGTGTTCTTCATGAGCATACAGGAATCATTCATTAGATGCACATCAAGTTGGGCTGGGGTCACTCTGTGAAGCAGCCTCAGGCCCATGCATCTAGACAAACTCCATAGCCATACCCCATAGCCATTTCTATTCTGACATCTTGAAGCCTCTTCAATCTCTCTGTGCCACTAGGGGCAGCAATCTCTACTTCCCTGAGATTGCTGTTGTCTCCCAGCCAAAACAAACCAGCAGCTCATGTTTTTTATTTCCCCTCTGATAGGGACACTTACTACTCTTGACCCATCAGATGATCCTTTGCAGTGGGAAATCTTGTTCCTGCGTCATTGCGTATCCTCTCAAATCTACTAACTTCTCCTGAGAATGCCTTGTTCCCTGTAGGCTTTATATATTTGAATTCAAGTCAGAGAAACACTTCTTTTTTTTCTCTGAGCCAGTGGATGGCCCATCGTCTAGCTGCAAAATGGAAGAAAGGCCATAGGGTTACAAGAAAATACACACACAGAAAATCCTCAGGTAATAGGTTAAGCCATTTTGACACCAATGAATGTTCAAGGTACTCACAGAAGAGATGGGCAGGTCTAGACTTGAGATAGGCTCGGGCCTGCTGAGCAACTGACCTTCTCTTCACTTAGTCTGGCAGCCAATACTCAAAAAGTGCAGGGGTTGCTCTGCACCCACTGCTTGTGAACAGGCTTCCATGTAGTTAGAGTTTCCACAATGGTCAGGCAGAAGGAGAGACTGGAATAGGATAAGACCTCTTGTAATTGTGGAAGAGGCCATCTGGCTCTGGCACAACACTCATTCCGTGGGAGAAACCCCAGGGGAGACTTCAGGGCATAGCAAACCTCCAAACCTCCAAGATATGTTCCCTCCTATTTTCTATCACCATCTCTTTAAATTTTTGTCTTCTTCACTACCTGTTGTATCTGTTCGTGTCCTTCACTCATTATGACATACACGAAAAATGTCACAGAAGCATAAAGCTTAATGAATGTATTTTATAAATATTAATATAAATATTAAATTGTTATTTTTGGTAGGTTCAATTAATGACTTTGGGCAAATTGCTTAACCCCTTTATTTGTCCATTCATTTAACAATTATTTATTAAGCACCTACTATGTGCTAGGCACAGTGCTAGTTGTTGGAATATAAAAAGTAGCAAAACCTACATAGTTGCTACTCTTCTGGGGCTTACACATTTGTGGGAGAAACACAAAAATATTTTTTTAAAAAGCACACAAATACAAATAACTTATAATGATTGCTATGAAGGAAAAGTTCATGGAGCCACTCTGAGGGAAAAGGAGGCTCTTTGAGGCAGTGACATTTAGCTGATACCTAAAGACAGAAGGTTGAGTAGGGATTAACTTGATAAAGCTTTTGTGCTAGGTGAGGGCATTAGTATTTCAGGCCAAGAAAACAGCACTTGAAAAGACCAGAGTGACTGGGAAGAAGCATCATGAGGTGAGACCAGAAGGAATGAGCAGGCCTTATAGACCATGTTAAGGATTTTTAAAATCTTTTTACTCAGAGCAACTGGAAAGTTTTATATATAAGCATGACACATCCAAATTTGCATTTTAAAAGGTAACTGGTTGTCGTGACATCATCTCTCCTTCATTTCAGCCATCCGTTCTTAGAGCCACATCAACATTTCACATCAGGAACTCAGAAATCTTAATCTCTGCTCACAAGCTCCTATTCCATGGTTGTAGCAATTACTCCAGGAATTCCAGTTCTTTCATTTCATCGACACCTCCAGTAGCTTCCTCACTCTGTTGTCGTCCCTGATCCCTTCACTTTTCTCTCTATCTAGCTAAGATCCTGTGGCCATCATTTAAACCACTCTCATTAATAACCTAAATTATCTTGTCCTAATCTTGTTTGTATGACATCCACCCAGAAGAACTCTGTATTATCCATTTTCACACTGCTAAAAATATGCTACCCAAGACTGGGTAATTTATAAAGAAAACAAGTTTAATTGACTCACAGTTCCACCTGGTTGGGGAAGCCTCAGGAAACTTACGGTGATGGCAGAAGGGAAAGCAGGCACCTTCTTCACAAGATGGCAGGAGAGAGTGGAGTGAAAAGTCCAGGGGAAATTGCCATTTATAAAACCATCAGGTCTCATGAGAACTCCCTCACTATCATGAGAACAGCATGGGAGAAACCACCCACACAATGCAATCACCTCCCTCCAGGTCTCTCCCTCAACACCTGAGGATTGCAATTTAAGATGAGGTTTGGGTGGGGACACAAAGCCTAACCATATCAAACCCAGCATGTAGCAGAGCATCTGGCATAGAGCAGACACACAATACAAATGTGTAAGTGAATGAATCTAACTATATTCAGCATTTATCATCATCATTTTCTTATGTTACATTTAGCCTTTCAACTCATTGCAATCTGGCTTCTGCCTTTAGTGTTCCATAGAAACTGATCTTGCTAAGGTCACCAAGACCAAGAATATGTTTTAGTTTTCATCATCTTTGACTTTTCAGGAGCTTTCAATACCATTGACCACTTCCTCTTTCTTTATTATTTTTGGGGGAAGGCACTTGAGCCTTCTGATTTTGCTCTTGCACCTCTGACTGTTCTTTCTGTTTTCATTACTGAGTATTGATCCCTCATCTCTACTAATGTAGAAAATGGTGAGCTTCCCTAGAGTTGTGACCAAGGACATCTTCTTTTCTCACTCTTCACTTTCTCCCTAGAAAGTCTCATCGTGCTTCAATTTATAGCTATGGTGACAATTCCTAAATCTACTTAAACAACCCCCGTCTCCCTTCGAGCTCCATACACAGAAGTACTTTATTAACAGTGTCTCTTGAATATATCTTTGGCTTCAAACTCATCCTATCCTGAAATGAACACATTAACTTAAATATCTAAAACTGCTACTTCTCCAATGTTCTCTGAATCTTGGGAAATGGTAATACCATCAACACTCTTGTTTAAGTCAGAAACCTAGACTCCTCCCTTCCACACATCTAATCAACAAATCTTGTCAAGTCCACATGCCTTAAGTGTTTCTCAAAGCCGTTTACTTCCTGCCACACTGGTTCAGGCTACCATCATAATCAGGCTGAAATAATACAAAAGGTTTTGCCTTGGACACTCTCAATACAGTCTTACCCCATCAAACTAGCCTCTTTATCTCTTCATTTCAGTCATAATGATCTTTTAATTTAATTTTTTCAGAGACAGGGTCTCACTCTGTCACCCAGGCTGAAATGCAGTGGCATGATGATAACTTACTGCAGCCTAAAACTTCTGGACTCAAATGATCCTCTCACTTGAGCCCCCTACCCCGAGTAGCTGGGACTACAGGCATGTGGCACCACACCCAGCTGATTAAAAAAAAAATTTGTGGAGATAGGTTCTCACCATGTTGCCCAGGCTGGTCTTGAACTCCTGGCCTCAAGCTATACTCCCACCTCAGCCTCCCAAGCTGCATAATGACCTCTTAAAAAGTGCAGTTCTTAGAGTAACAGCATCTGATGTCACTTTTCCGTGTAAAGCCCTTTAGTACTTCTTCCTGCCCAGTAAGTAACCTCTCCATCTGCCAGCCTCTCTGTCCCACTTTTTCTCCCCTTCAGCTACACTGGACTTCTCTCAGGTGTTTTAGTTTAGCAGGCTTTTTTTCCACTTTAAGGCCTGTGCAAATGCCAGTTCTTTTGTCTGGAATGCTTACCCACTTTCTTTTTGCTTCATTACCTGATTCTCTACAACCACTTCCTCTTGGAAGCATTCCCTGACCCCCCATACTAGGTTAGGTCCATCTGTTTTACATTCCTTTGTACATTTGTAATTGTTTACTTTTATGTCATTATTTATCTTCCCTGCTACATTATATGCTTCATGGGAGTGGGGATAGGACCTGTCTTGCTCATCTTTGCAGCAATAGCACCTAGGGAAGTGACTGACTAGCTCACTGGAGATGCTAAGTCAATATTTCTTGCTCTTATGACTAATTTACACCTAGTAAATAGTCATAGCTTTACTTTACCATTTCAAACTGAAACTTGGTAGGGTGCAGTGGTTCATGCCTATAATCCCAGCAATTTGGGAGGCTGAGGTGGGACGATCATTTGAGGCCAGGAGTTCAAGACCAGCCTGGGCAACATGGCAAGACCCCATCTCTACAAAAAACAAAATAAAAATTAGCCAGGTGTGGTGGTGCATGCTTATAGTTCTGGCTACTTGGGAGGCTGAGGTGGGAGGATCACTTGATCCCAGGAGTTCAAGGCTGCAGTGAGCTATGATTGTGCCACTGTACTCTAGCCCAGGAAACAGAGTGAGACCCTATCTCTAGAAAATAAACAAACAATAACAACAAAAAAGCCTGAAACTCAAGTTCATCTCTTTGATGGTATATTCTGAGCCAAGTAAAATTTTAATTGCATTTTAATTCCCAACTACTAAAGGGTCACATAATGAATTCCATTTCATAGAACATTTATCTGGGCCCTCTGTGAGCAGAGGACTATTAAAACAGGCAATTGAAAATAAGGTAGGTGTAATGATTGTCCCCATTTCACACATGAGGATCTTGGAGCATAGAAATGTTTAGTAACTTACCCAAGTCATACAACTAGTGACTGGTAGGCCTAGGATTTGAAGAAACCTGTGTTTGAATTTGCATTTGAAACAGAACCCTACATCCATCAACTACACCATACTGCTATGCCTCTGAGAACTTCCTCTCCTTTATAGCAAAAAATAGGCAGGGTGCACTTGTGGGTGTCTGACAGTTCAACTCACCCTGGATAGAAAGCGGTAGGCCCAGGAAACTAAAGGTCAGTACTTGAATCTTTGCCAAGCGTGCTGACAACACAATCAGAAGTGTTTCCGCCTCAACCTATTACCTTCATCTAGAGGGATGAGTGCCACCTGGTGGACATAGTTTTGCGCTATATTAACTCCTCCACAATACGTATTTAACCATGAATGTAGCTCCACATCCACGTAGGAATGAATTAAATAGACTGTTATGCATTGATAAACTTAGGCACTGTGATGGGCTTCTGAGGGATGAATTCCTCTTTTTTTCTCTTTCTGTTTACATTTAATTTTTGTTGAGTCTACAATGAAGTTTAATTAAAAACAAATAGAAGGAACTTTTTTTGTCATTGCCGTTCAGCACCTTTGTCTTTTTTAATAGTAAGAGAGGAAATTTATAAGCAAGTAGACTTAAATTCTCTGCCATGTTTTCTTTATTTGTCAAATGGGCTGGTAGTGCGAATTAAATCAATTAATCTGTATAAATGATGGGACAGTGCCCAGGACACAATAAACATTCAGTAAGTGTTGTCTATTATTTTTATTATCCTACAGAAAAATTGGATTCCTTTCTAGAGGTTAAGACAAAGATAAACATTTCAATTTCTGGGATGCTCCAGCATTATTCCTTTTGTAAACAAAGATAGCACAAGACAGAAGCTTAAATATTACAACTAGGCATCAAATTATGGATTAAAGTTTTCATTTATTCTATATATATTTCCTGATTCTCTACTGTATGCTAAGATGGGCTGGAAAGCAATGGTGAGGGATAAGGGTTCATCCCCCCAACTAACTGAGAGTCTAGAGACAGATTTTATTTGCCACCAGAGGTGCCTAAGCAGTTTTATGGGGAAGGTTAGTGAGAGATGAGGTCACAGTTGGAATTGGAGAGGTGGAGCTTGTTCCTAGTAGTCCTGGTTAATGCTCCCCCTCCTCCAGAGGTAAGGTAGTAACTTCCTTTACCAACCTAAAATTCCTCTCCTTTTCAACAACTGCCAACTAATCCATGCCAAGATGTTAACTATTACCTCTTAAGCTATTATTTAGTTACATAATCCTTCAAAGGAGTATCTGGATTTTAAGAGAGGACTCTAGAAAAGTTTCTCACAGTCTGGGCTCCCAACCAAAAGACCACCAAATGTCCTTTTTGACCTTAAAATTTTTAGTTAAAAAGTTAGTTCAACAAATACACAAACAAAACCCTCAGGTAATAGGTGAAGCATCTATAACCTCGTCTACAGGATGGTAGCCAAATGTTCATTAGAAAAATGAAATTAACAATGAATTTTAGTAACTGACACAATTTCATGTACCAGTAGATGTGAAAGGGCTTTAAAAAGGAAAAAAAAAAACCACTATGCAAATACATGATATTATTTTCCCCACTGCATGCATACTCATGCTTGCAATGCCATGGATATTGAGAGGTTCAATTTGGGACCTTAGGTCCAGACAGCATGGTTATGATAAAATTCAAAACCAAACTAAGCTAAACAATCATATAAATGAGCAGTCATATAAATCATAGCAGTTATATAAATGAGTTCCATAAAAAAAAAAAAAGGTTGCTTTTATAAGATAATACTGCCTGAATTTCTGAAAAGATCTCTCTGGGTAAAGCATTGGGTGAAAAATTTAATTATGCCTCTGTTACTCTTCAGTACCAAACAATAGATCACAACTCATAAACAGCTTTCTGTTCTGATTTAAACATTAAAATGGTTTTTTGTCATTTTTTGTCAGCTTATCTGTGTGCTTCCTGTCTTGTCCTTTCCCTCCTCCCTATCAATCATCAGGAGGTCAAAAAATTTTAAAATACAAATAAAATATTCAGAGGAGAAAATGCCAGAGTGCAAGTATATATTAAAATAAAATTAATGGGTGGGTGAATAGGGATGCAGAAGAAATGTGTGCCAACCCATAAAAGTGGCCACTAAATCCCGAATGCATTATGTCTTGTTAGGATTAGGTCATAGATGCAGGATCAAATAATAGATGCTAAGATCTTATTTTTTAAGAACCTTCAAACCTTCAAACCTTTCTTCACTAGGTTCCCCACCCCAAGTTTTTCAAAATTTCCGTGGGGTAGAATGGAACAACGGAATCACAACCATCAAGTTCTCTGATCATGGTGACCCACACCCTCCCTCCTTTTTCCAATCAGTTCAGCTTTGGGGGAGACAGATAGAGGACCCTGTTATAAACTGATTGACATTTCCCATTTCCCCTAATTGCCCAGTCCCTTAGGAAAGCATTATGGTATTATCAGGGTGCCAAGTACAGAACTTTTACATAATAGGCACTAAATAAATGTTAGTTTAATGGAATTAAACAGTCTAAGAGGCCCACAGCCAAGTGATGACATGCAGAACCACTGGGGCCTGTTTGAATTCCACTACTGCTGAATGATGCTAATTTATCCTAGACATTTTATCTCCTAGTGACTGGGTTCCCTAGTCTGTGAGACAGTTTGTTCAACAACCAGTCTGGCTTGAACTAAAGAAATTGCTCAATTAAATAATGATTTCGGGAAGTGAGAAGAGTATTGACTCTCCAAAGATGGCTTAAATTAACCTGACATTTATTGTATTCCACCTGCGTTTTCACCAGTGATCATTTTGTAGTTTTTAAACTCCTGCTGTCTAGCTGTTTTTTGACCCAGCAAGTTGAACCAGTTTCCGAGTCTAATTAGCATAGCGTGAGTGTCCTCCTGGCTGGAGAATGCATCTTCCAAACCATTCTGTTTTGCTCAAATTGCCCAATCAAGGTCAGCTTGAGGACTTGGGGAGTACCCAGACACCCACTTCCAGTGAGTGACCTTTTTGAGCCAACCATAAATTACAAGTCTCATTAAAACTGGCTAATTCAATCTCTTGTTTTAAAGTTGAAAATCTCCCTTAATGTAGATAGCATTAAATTAACTGCATTTTGCAAATATTGCCCAAAGTGTTGGGACTTTCCAAAGTTACTCTGAAAACAATAGCAATATTGTACAGATTAATGACAGAAATATGGTGAGATTTTTGTTTAAAACTAAATATTGGGAAAGGCTGGGTGTGGTGAACTTAAAAAACAAATTCAAGACATGGCCTAGGGAGAAAGACTTGTTTTATAGTTAAAAAACCAAGATCTGCATATTGGTTCAGCTGCCTAGTTGGATCATAAAGAACCACACCTTGAATAGTCTTCAGAAGTACACAAGATGGCTTTTACTTACTAATCTTTAAAAGTCAACGTGCAGACCTTCTAGGATGAAGGCCTATGAGCTTGCTTTTCTGTGTTCCCTGGAAACCACAGGGAACCACCAGCACAACAAAGATCAAAATACAAAATACTTATGTCAATAAACTAAACAAACACTTTCATATTTCTGCCATAAGAAACATGATAAAGGGCAGTTTCTAAAGAAGCTCTTACTAAATAAAATGTTACTTTAAAATAATTCCTTGATTTCAGCAATTCTGCCTTTGAAATAGATCACATCCATTCTTCATTTTCCCTACTTAATCGCTCTCCCCTCCTTAATCCAAGTTCTTCAAAACATAGTCTTTTCTGGATTTCTAATTCTGACAATCATCTGCAAGGTGTCCCTTCCTCCAGCCTTGCTCCTGCACCCATCTTTTTTCCACAAGGCTGCCACAAATCAAAATCTAAAATCAAAGCCAAACTAAGCTAAACAATATGCTGTTAGTATATATATATATATATATATACACACACACATACACACACATATATATATATACATGAAATAAGACAATTCTTCAAAAAGCAAGGGAACAATGAATACAAAGTGTAGGATTGTACTAACCTTTTAGGGGAGACAAGGAGATGACACAGGGAAGAATCATACAAATAAAGTAATGGCATTGGAAATGTTTTCATTCTTAGGTTGGATAATAAAGTTCTACTTCTTATACTGGAAAATGAGTTTGCAAGTATTCGTTCTACTATTCTGATTCATATATGTGATAGCTATCCTTTTAAAAATAATCCAATATTGCCTGAGAAACTATTTTAAGTGAAGTGAGTTAAAGTTGATTATTAAAGTGTTAAGTAAACACTGGTACAGATATTATACAAATATGTGAAAGTGGAAAGTATATGACCAAAAATTAGGAAAGTTTGGCTTATGAGAACAAATGCATATTTCTTAGACCATAAAAAGTGCAAAGTCTGGTTCAGGTTCACTTTCCCGACAATTTCCTCTCACTGCCGTCCTCTCAGACATACCACACAAGTCATAATCTTTCATGCCTCTGTGTCTTTGCATGTTCTGTATCTTCTTACTGAACTATCTATATTTCTCTGTTGAATGGACTCCTCCTCATACTAGAAGACCCAGCCTAGACATAACCTTCTCCAAGATACTGACACACCATACTTCTTCCCTCAGGCAGAGTTATTCCCACTTTGCATTTCCAGGGCATCCTCTTTGTTACCGACCCTTTGTTATTGTACTCTGGCACCGTATGTTCAGTTTCTGTTTGCTTATCAATCTCTCCATTTAAACAATACATTCCTTAAAACCGATGCTTACTCAACTTGGCATTTCCAGTACGTAGGACAGAACATGGTATTGGGAAGGTGTTTCGCCATAAAGAGCTGAGGAACTGATTTCAATTAATACCCTAAAGTGCATTAATAAGCCTTCCTCTGCTTAAGTTGCACTCATGACCCTCAGCTCACTTAGCCTTCCAAAGAATATAATAATTTGAAGACTAATTCTGCAATCAGAGTGTGGTCAAAGACAAGTAAACAAGCACATTAAAGAGAAGAAAGATTAAAGAAACAAAAAGCCACTGAGCCCAGCATGCTCAATGCAAGAAGCTGCACCAAAGAGGGATGGAAAAAATATCATTGAAACACACACACTCCTACTCTCCATGGGTAGGTATGTATACAGAAACTACTGGAGACTGTCATCTACAACCTTATAGAAACTTTCAGACCCTTAGTGATTGGGGGATACTGGAAATGGGGTAGGAGACTAGCAGAGAAATACAACAGAAGAAAGGGAGAAAAAAAAATATGAAGCCTTACCACCAGTGCAGTGAACATTCACTCTCCATGACAACGCAGAGTAAGAGAAGTTGGCATGAGCTTCAGCCACATCAGGAGTATTGACCTTTGAAGAACACATTCAGAGAACAGTGATGCCTGTATTACTAGACTCAATGGTTTAGGAAAAAGCAGTGGATTAAGCGAAGATTGTCTCGTAGGCCCTTTTATTTTCCTCCATCATTTATTCAATAATGACTTACTGAGCACTGTTGACAGGCACAGTACAAAGTGCTGGGACAGCCTAAAAATTAAGATTTAGTCCTTACCTTTCATAAACTCACAACCTACTAGGGAGAAAATTTGACATGTACATAAATAATTACAAAACAAATTAGAATGTGTAAATATCCCATGTGAAGTACAAAGAGATTTGGAAACACAGAGGAGAAAAAGTTAAGTCTTGATTTAAATATATTGACAAGAAAAGGATAAAGGATGTGACATATTATCTGAATATTGAAGAAGGGATGGAACTTTAACAGATATAGAATGAGATGAGATGGGCAAGGGAGAAGGAATAGCATGAGCATGGAGTAAATTCTGAAAACTTAGTTCATAGTACACCCTTATCGTGCTGGAAGAGTTAGTCCAGAACTTTGAGTCTGTCCCAAATAACAAATATTCTTATTCTATATCATACCTCTTTATAATACTTAGGGGAATTAGGCCACAACAGAGAAAAATAAAGGTCATATACCAGCCCCACAATTGTGCATTGTAGCAAAAATTATATATTGCTAAGATGTGGGCTTTCAGCATTGTGTGCAATACTAGAGAACACAAATGTGAAATTGCTTTTTAAAAAACTTATTTTGAAAAGGACTTCAGGGGTGTGGGATTGGATTAATCACAATTCCTGCTTCACGACAAACTCTTCTTTGGTTAGTGCATGGAAACCCTTATTTATTATTTGCTTTTTAGTTGGATAGTTATTTTTAATAATGTAATGAAATTTCTGCTTCTGGCAAAAGTGACATAGTAACTGGTACTGAACTTGCACTATGATAGTAAGCAACTAGAAAACTGAACATAATGTAGGAAAACAATACCTTCAGATATTGGAAAATGAGCAGTGCATGTAAGTGATCCCTGAGGAAAAGACATCAAATGAAGTGGTCCTATGATCATTCTGGCTTTCTATATGGAGACACACTCTAGACCATGCCACAGGACGGGGAATCCAAGCAGAGTACAAAGATCTCACAAAGTTGAGGAGACAGAAATTGGAAAGAAAACAAAATCCAGACATACAAGAATGTAGAACAAAAATGTCCAGTATCCAATAAAAAATACTAGACATGAGAAGCAGCAGGAAAATTTGACCTATGCCCAGGAATAAAAGTCACTGGAAACAGAATAATAGTTAATTTCTTGTCAAAACTATGAGCCAGAAGATAACATCTCTAACACGCTGAAAATCAAAACATAATTTAACATGCTGAAAGCAAAAACAAAAAAAAAAATATTGTCAACCTAGAGTTCCATACCCAGCAAAAATATATTTCCCAAATGAAGGCCATGGCTATAATGAAGTAACAGGGACTGGGTTGCCCTCTTGCATTAAATCACTAGAAAAACAGGTAAATATATATACTTAGATGGTTTTTAGACGCTGAACAATAGTCACGGTAACCCCTGTGATTATTCCAGAGAGAGATGCCAGGCCATAGTGCAGAGAGAAAAAGCTCAAACTGAGCCTGATGGTATGAGACTCCAAATGCAGTCCACAATGTGAACATTAAAATGATAAGAAGATAAATACAACATATTTTAGAAATCAAAATTAAACTTCCAGAAGTGAAAACTATAATACATGAAATGGAAATTACTGGATGGGATTACTAAGAGACAAGATAATTCAGAAGAAAAGGTTAGTTAATTTGAAGACAGAACTATCCAAAATGAACTACATGGAGAATAAAAAGACTGAAGAAAAAAATAACAGAGTACCAATGATCTGTGGGACAATATCAAGTTTTCTAAAATATATGCAATTGGAATTCCAGAAGGAGAGGAGAGTCATGGAGAGACAAAAAAAATGTAAAGAAACAATGACTAAAAAATATAAAATACAGTGAAAAGTATAAACAACCATATTTTAAAATTGCATCAAACACGAGCAGAGTAAACAACAACAACAAAAAAAACTACACAAAGGCACATTATAAAGTTCTGAAAATCACTGACAGAAAAATCTTAAAAGTAAGCATAGTGGGGAAAGAAGACACAGAAGCACAAAGATAGAAGACAGCTGACTTATTGTCAGAAACTACATAAGACTGAGAAAATGATTTGACGTCTTTAAAGTATTGAAAGAAAAAGAAAATTGTCAGTGTAAAATTTTATATCCAGAAAATCAGACAAACAAAACCTGAGAGAATTCATCACTAGCAGATAAATGTTCTCTACAAGAACTGTTAAAGGAAGTTTTTTAGGCAGAAGAAAAAAAGAATCCAAGAACAGACGGGATAAATAGAATACAAAGACAAATAAATGTAAAATTATTTTTAAATATTAGTAAACTATATTCAATCATATTTTAATCATATTTTTAAAAGATAATACATCATGAAAATGTGGAATTCATCCCAGGAATGTAAGTATACTGTAACATTCAAAAATCAATAAATGCAATTCACCATATAAGTGTATTAAAAAACAAACCATACGGTTGTCCCAATAGATACAGAAAAGGCATTTGAAAAAGTTCACCATCGGGCCATGATAAATATACTCAGCAAACCAGGAATAGAAGGGAACTTCCTCAAATTGATGAGGGCCATCTACAAAAAACCTATAGATAACATCATTCATAATGGTGAAAAACTGAATACTTTCCCATTATGACTGGAAACAAGGTAAAGATGTCCATTGTTACCATTTCTAATTAATATCATGATGGAGGTCCTAGCCAATGTAATAAGGGAAGAAAAGAAAATCAGAGGGCTACAGAATTACAAAGGAAGATGGTAAAACACACATGTACAATGATTGTCTGCATAGAAAACCTGAAGTTGTCTAAAAAGTGATATAAAGATTATAAGGCTACAGTTACTAAGATAAGTTTGTATTTGTGAAGGGACAGATAAATTAACCAGTGGAATAAAGAGCCTAGAAATGTCCCTCCACATGAATCAAAATTTGATGATGGCAGAAGTAGTATGTCAGGTCAGTAGGAAAATAAAAATATGCAAAAAAGTAATATTAGATTCTTACTCTTACCACATACAAAAATCAACTCAAGATGGATTAAGGACTTAAATTTGAAAAATAAAACCTTAAAATTCATATTAGAAAATATAAGTAAATATGATTTAGTCCTTAGGATAGGGAAATATATGCAAGATTTTTCAAAAGTGTCTGCTACAGACATTGACCAATTGTATTAAAATTAATATATTTTGTTTATCAAAAGATATATTAAAATGAGAAAAATGTCAAATTGAGAAAAGATACTTGCAATACACACATTATTAGTATCAAGAATATATAGATTCTACCAATTGACAAAAAAATACACAAAATAAGAAAAAGAAATTATAATAAAATACATTTCTCAGAAAAGGAAACAAATACAATCAAACATACAAACATATGTTCAGTATCATTAGTGATGAGAGAAATACCAATCAAGAATGCAATGTGATACCATTTTATGCCTATTTGATTGGCAAAAATACAAAAGAAATGGTATATTTTCAAGCAATAAGAGTCTAATATATTCCAGTTTGGCTGAAGGGTAGTATGTGTTTTACATAACAATCTTATAAGAGCAGTTTGAGGCTAACCCATAGAGAATATTAAATGCTACTAAGTTGTGTAATTCCAAGTACTTGAGGTTGTAAGGTAACCTCTGGCTACTCAGATTCTCTCATTGAAATGGAAAGTACCTTTCCCCAAAGTGGTGATCTGTGACTTAGCTCTTCAAGGCATCTTCTCTATTCTCTTTACAAGCCACTGGTCACGTGTTTTATATTACAGAATGTAAAGCATGAAAGAAATGCTCCATTTTTTATATAACTTTTTATTTTGGCATGCAACTTTCAGTACTTCAACTTAAAGGAATGAGGAAGATGGGGATTTCAGACATTTTGGTAAGTGGAAGAAATTTTTATTTTTTTGTTTCAATAAAACAGACAACTTTATTGACTGAATGAAACTCTTGACATCTCTCAAATGCCTGGAAAGCCACATAGAAAATAATGGATTAGATTTCATTATTTAGATTTAAAAAATGTGTTTAAGGGCTTAAATTATAGAAAGGGTAGCTGTGATTAAACAATATCTGTGTGAATAAAAATGACATCTGATATTACAAAATATATACATTTTTTTCAAAGCCCCTTCATATACTTTTTTGTATTGAAAAAAATTCCATGAGGCAGGGTAAATATTATTATTTCCATTTGCTGAGTGAGATATTGAGGGATAAAGACTAAATGACTTAGCCTGAACTGGACGGTCTCTTAATGGTAAAGCTAGGATTAAAACGCAATTATCCTGATTCAGAGTCCCATCTTATTCTTTCTCTCCTGTCTTTTCACCTCTCTCTGTTCTTTCTTCCTTCTTCCCACCTTTCTTTCCTATTCTTAATATTAATTTTAACGGCTTTTAAAAATACATATTTATTGTTGAGAATTTAGAAAAGCATGAAGAAGAAATTAAAATTACAATCCTACCATTCAGATAACCACTATTAAAATATTAGTGCACAGGCCAGGCGCGGTGGCTCAAGCCTGTAATCCCAACACTTTGAGAGGCCGAGACGGGTGGATCACGAGGTCAGGAGATCGAGACCATCCTGGCTAACACGGTGAAACCCCGTCTCTACTAAAAAATACAAAAAAACTAGCCGGGCGAGGTGGTGGGCACCTGTAGTCCCAGCTACTCCGGAGGCTGAGGCAGGAGAATAGCGTGAACCCGGGAGGCGGAGCTTGCAGTGAGCTGAGATCCAGCCACTGCACTCCAGCCTGGGCGACAGAGTGAGACTCCGTCTCAAAAAACAAAAAAAAGAAAAAAGAAAAACGTATTTCATATACACCATGGAATACTATGCAGCCATAAAAAAGGATGAGTTTGTGTCCTTTGTAGGGACATGGATGCAGCTGGAAACCATCATTCTTAGCAAACTATCACAAGAACAGAAAACCAAACACCGCATGTTCTCACTCATAGGTGGGAACTGAACAATGAGATCACTTGGACTCGGGAAGGGGAACATCACACACCGGGGCCTATCACGGGGAGGGGGGAGGAGGGGAGGGATTGCATTGGGAGTTATACCCGATGTAAATGACGAGTTGATGGGTGCTGACGAGTTGATGGGTGCAGCACACCAACATGGCACAAGTATACATATGTAACAAACCTGCATGCTATGCACATGTACCCTAGAACTTAAAGTATAATAATAATAAAAAAAAAAATAGTGCACAGTTTCTAGTCTTTTTCTTTCTTTCTTTCTTTTTCACAGATAGGGTCTTGCTCTGTCTCCCAGGCTGGAGTGCAGTGACACAATCATGGCTCACTGAAGCCTTGACCTCCCAGGCTCAAGCTATCCTCCCACCTCAGCCTCCCTAGTAGTTGGGACTACAGGCATGCACTACAATGCCTGGCTGAGTTTGATGTTGTTCTTGTTGTTGTTGAGATAGAGTCTTGCTTTGTTGCCCAGTCTGGTCTCGAACTCCTAGGTTCAAGTGATCCTCTCACCTCAGCCTCCCAAAGTACTCAGATTACAGGTGTCAGCCACTGTTCCTTACTTTAGTCTTCTTTGTTCATGTACATTTTAAAAATAGGAACCACACTTGGATATAGCTTTTGTTACATGCTTTTTCACTTAATGACATAATGTAAATATTTTCCCAAATGATTCAATAGTTTTCAGAAACACCAAATGTTGGCTGTTTAGTATTGCAATATATAGATATACTAGAATTCATTTAACCAGTTCACTCTACTGTTTAGATTGCTTTTGACGCTTCACCATTAAGAACAAGACAGGCCTGCACATATATATAAATAAATCTTGATTATTTTGTAATGATAAATTCTTAGAAGTGACATTCTGGCATACTTTTTTTTGTACTCTAAAACATTGTCAAGTTGCAATTCAAAAAAACTGCACCATCTGCTATGAGTGAGGGAGGTGCTCATTTCCATGAGTCTTTGCCAATATTGTTATTACCATAAAAAGTGATGGTTAGAGCAATCAAAGTAATATTTATTCTTTTAGCAGATATTTAATGAGCAATTATTATGTGCCAGGCACTGTGTTGGGTGCTAAAAGTCATCTCCCTCCTCAAAGAATTAGTCTAGTGGGAGTTATATTCAAGTAATTTTTTTTCCTTGAGACAGGATCTTGCTCTGTCGCCCAGGCTGGAGTACAGTGGCACAATCATAGCTCACTGCAGCCTCCAACTTTTGGCTCAAAGAATCCTCGCACACCAGCCTCCCAAGTGGCTGGAACTTTAGGTGCACACCACTGTGCTAGGCTATTTTGTTTTTCTTTTTACTTTGTATAGAAATGCGTGGGGTTGAGGAGGCATCTCGCTTTGTTGCCCAGGCTAGTCTCAAACTCCAGGTCTCAAGTAGTTCTCCCCCACCCTGGCCTCTCAAAGTGCTGGGATTACCCACATGAGCCACCACACTGGCCCAAGTAAGTTATTATACTTCTATTCTCACACAGTACTATAGGAGCACAAAGGAAAGATGCCTTCTCTTGAGGGACCATAGGAAGGCCTCCCTAGTAGAAGTATGCCTGAGTTGAGGCTTCACAGATGAGTAGGAAAGAGGAGATAAAAGGTCATAAAAAGGTTCCAGGCAGAAGAAATAACACATACAAATAGAGAGGTGAATATGGTGTATAGGTTCAAATGCCTTCAAGCAAATAAAGCCTCACTCAAGCTAGTTAAGCCATGAGCCAGTTTAGTATCTTACATAACAAGAGGTCCTCTGCAGTGTGGCCTCAGACAGAGTCCACATGGCTGAGCTCTTCTGCTGTGTGTTCTCCGGGCTCTTGCCTCCTCCCTATGTTCTGCTCCATCCTCTGCATAAGAAGATATATTGTCTTTCCCACGTGACCCTTTAGGAATAATTTTTTTAAAAATCTCTTTTGATCCCAAGCAGACAACTTATCATGTCTTGTTGGCCAGGCTTGGATCACATACTTCTTCCGGATCAAATTGCTAGCTAGGGGAGTGAAATCACTATGCTTGGTTTAGACTAATCACTCGGAGAGTTGAGGAGTCAACACCCCATCCACCACATGAGGAAGTGCCAAAAGCTGAATAAGGCTGCAGCACAGACAGGAGGTGGTGAGTGGCAAGAGATGAGGCGCCAGAAGCTAAAAGAACAAAAGGCCGTTTCATGAAGGAGGATGGAAAAGTGTCCAATGCTGCAGCGAGGTCAAGTGGCAAGAGGTTGACAGTAATTACTGTCAGCTTACTGGGTGCATACGAGAACAATTTTAATTGTGATGGTTGAAGTCAGATTTTAGAGGTTTGGAGACTAAGTGTGAGATGGGGTGGAATAATCGCGGCGTAGATTCTCTCACAGGAAGTGAGGCCGTGAACAGGGGGAGAGAGGAGAGAGTGACAGGAAGAGGTAGAGCAGAGTCAAGAGAGACGCTTTTTAGATGAGAGAGGTTAGAAGAGGCTTAAATGACAAGGGAAAAGAGAAAGGAGAGAGGAAGAGTGGAGGAGAGAGGGAAGAAAAATGAAATTCTCATTTCCCTGAGGAAGGTGAAAGGGTGGCCATCCGTTGGTGGGGAGGGAGTTCCGAGGAGAATGGAAAGCTTTGAAACCTCTTCCGGGAAGGGAGCATTGATCCCTAGGAGCACTGCGGAGGGTCCAGGTGAGGCTGGGGCATATGAATTTGGAGCAGGCCAGGTGGCGTGATTTCTCTCTAGGAGCACTTGGTAGCTAGCATGTTGGCTCGGAGGTGGCAATGGTTGGCCTGATCCAGGATGAAGTGACAGATCACAGAGCTAGGTGTGATGGGAAGAGAAAGGGAATGCAGCAACCAACTACTAGGGGAAGGCGTGAGGGTGTAATGGGAGTAGTTGGATAAAAGTTATGGACGAGGTGTATGTTTGAATTTTGCATTTCAGAAGCTGAACAGTGTGGGGCTGTTGAGTGTGTGAGCATGGAGGTGGATGAAGAAAACGAAAAGTAAAGTTTTTATGAAATAGGATGATAGCACTCTATACATTGATTGTGATGGTATAATGTGGGCTTTATGAAGCGCAATTTGGCAAGCTTCAAAAACTAAAAACATGTACATCCTTGCATCTAATAATTCTAACTGCATTTATTCCATAGATTTACTTCCACATGTGTGAAATGATGCACAGTGAGAGTTATTCACTGAAGCATTATTAATAAGAGTAAAAGACTAAAACCTAAATCCATCAAGGATTTGGTTAAAAAGAAGGCAGTTCCATATGTATTGATGTGGAAAGTTATTCCAATTACAGTCTTAACTTAAAAACAAGCAAAGAGACCAGGTGTGGTGGCTCATGCCTGTAATCCCGGTACTTTGCGGGGGCTGAAGTAGGTGGATCATCTGAGGTCGGGAGTTTGAGACCAGCCTGGCCAACATGGTGAAACCCTGTCTCTACTAAAAATACAAAAATTAGCTGGGCTTGATGGTGGGCACCTGTAATCCCAGCTACTCGGGAGGCTGAGGCAGTAGAATTGCTTGAACCTGGGAGGCGAATGCGGCAGTGAGCTGAGATCACACCATTGCACTCCAGCCTGGGTGATGAGAGCAAAACTCTGTCTCAAAAAGAAAAAAAAAAAAGCAAAGAATAAAAGAAATTATAAAATTTTACTGTTTATGTTCCAGTATACACACATAAACACATACATATACCCCATAAAATACCTATCCATTTTCATAGGCCACCTATCCATTTTCATAGGCTGATTATAAGAGTCGCCTTTACTGAGTGTGGTGGCTCATGCCTGTAATTCCAGAACTTTAGGAGGACAAGGTTGTGGGAATCACTTTAGCCCAGGAGTTTGAGACCAGCCTGGGCAACATAGCTCACTATGTCTCTACCAAAAATTACAAAATTAGCCAGACGTCGTGGTGAACACCTGTAGTCCCAGCTACTCGGCAGGCCGAGGTGGGAAGATCCTTGAGCCCCTGAGTCTGAGGTTACAATGAGCTATGATCGTGCTACTGCACTGTAGCCTGGGTGACAGAGCAAGACCCTGTCTATACAAATAATAAAGAAAAGTAAAAGGGGATTGTGTTTAGAGAGTTCCTGCAGAGCTTGGTGGCTGGGTGAGGGTAGAGGGGAATTCCTAAGTTTCATAATCCCTTTATTTGCTTTCAGTTTTGTTTTTGTTTTTTAACCACGTGAGAGAAGTGGTTCTTTGTAGGAAAGAGGGGAGGGTGGACTCTCAGATCACATTACATACCCAGGTGTCCACTGATACCCACCTGCAAAGTTTTGGGAAGACAAGATCCAAGAGGGAGAAATAGTGAATCAAGCGTGCGGATCAAAGTTCCAATTCTGCTGCTTCTAGGGGCATGACATGAAAATGGAAAGAAAAATATTCTTACCTCTCAGGGTTGTTCTAAGGAAGCAGAGAAATTATAAAGTATTTCATAATGGTAAAACAATATTAAAAAGCAAGGTATTTGTTAGCAAACATTTATTGAACATTTACTATACTCCAGGCACTGAATTAAAATGGTAATTATTTCAATACTTTATTAATAATTCTCTTTTCCTCATCTAAATGAGTGTTTACAGTTGTTCATTATTATGGTTGTTTCTTGCTAAACATCAGTTGCCCTTCTGTCTGTGTTCCTAATCTGTCCCCAGGCTCCCACCCACACCTGACTGGCCTTTTGTTTATACTACATTAACTAGAACATAATTTCTTAAGAGGCCCAGGGACCCCATTCAGCCTCCAGACATATTTTATTTGCCCACAGATTGTTTAAATATTTTTGAGATGGTAGACGACATTGGGGAAAAAAAAAAGGCAGATACTTTTAAAGTCCAGATTTTGAACTTTTCTAGAAAAATCAGAAGACTTGGCAACAACGTGCCTCAGGGCAGCAGACCACTGTAGCCAAGCAGGGCCGGCCTGTTTGGCCAGGCTGTGAACATTCTTTCTTCTGACATGATGCTCACCCATGCTGTGTGTGCTCCTGCCTGTCCCCGTGGACAGTAGAATTTCCCATACCTAGAATAATGCCAGGGATGACTGTTCCCTACTTTCTTGACTTACAAGTGAGTGTGGAAACGGGGGCTTTCCTATTCCTGTCAGCACAATCAAGTCCTTGTTCAGGGACCAGGTCCAGGTCTAAGAGGAAGCAGGGGACTTGGCCAGGGCACACAAAAGACACAATGATTAAAGGCCTGGAAAACAGAACCTATGAGGTAAGTTTTAAGGAACTGGATTTTTTCCTGGAAAAAAAGAGGATAAAGGATGACTCAATTGTCTTCTTTAAGTATATGGGGTAATTATGAAGAGAGTGATACCAGCTGCTCTCCACCCCCAAACCCACTAGAGGAAAAGTGTGTGTCCTGTGGCAGGAGGCTTGCAGCTGAGCCATAAGGGACTTCACTAAGAATTTAGGCTGAGAGATGAGGCACCTCCATCTGCCTCATCTGACCCTTATGAGGGTCAGGCTAGACTCTTCTATCTGAAACTCAAAAAATAAACTGGGTAACTCCTTGAATTCTTTCCCAATTTTAATTCTTAATGCCTTCCTCTACCATATTCTCTTTTATTTCTGTAGGCTTATCAGAAGAAAGTTAGAAAAAGCTTTCCTGAATAAGAAAACAGGGCATGAATCACTTAAAATTCTCTTTAGCAGCATCTATCCTTGATGTTACCACACTAAAAAATGTATGTACGCTCTTTCTAAACATACAATTAGAACACAGCTGGGAAAGTACTTAAGATTCTTCTCCCGAGTTAACTTTTTACCAGCCAAATTGCTATGGGTATAGTTTGCTCAACTGATGCTAGGAGAATAGTTCAGAGGACTTAATCGAGTGCAGTGCTTATGTAGATAAAAACATTGCTACATTATCCAGTCTTAGTTGTTTTTACTTAGTTTAAAAGATTATGGTGAGTTTTCATGTCTGTTCCTGTTGTGAATTCCATGAGTCAATGCAGAGGAGCTGGAGGAGTTTTCCAGGATGTCACAACTAGACAACATCCGGTACAGTAAATTAGAACACAGACTCTGGTTGATCAATGGTGATGGGACATTTAACACTTCAAAATAACAATCAACCTTTGTTGTGAGCCAGCCGGGTGCTGAGTGCTTTTCATGTTAATCTTCATAATGACTCTGTAAGGTCGGTATCAATATTCTCATTTGACAGATCAGAACAGAGTCAAAGAGAGGAGTAACTTTCCAAGGCCACATGGACAGCAAGTGGTGACATCCAGATTTAAGTCTAAATCCAAATTCAAATTGCTTGACTCCAAAGTCTGTGTTGTTATTTATTTATTGTTTATTATTATTTTTTATTTTCAAGATGGAGTCTCACTCTGTCACCCAGGCTGGAGTGTGGTGGCATGATCTTGGTTCACTGCAGCCTTTGCCTCCTAGGTTCAAGCGATTCTCCTGCCTCCGCCTCCCAAGTAGCTGGAATCACAGGTGCCCACCACTACACCTGACTAATTTTTGTATCATTTAGTAGAGATGGGGTTTCACCATGTTGGCCAGGCTGGTCTCGAACTCCTGACCTCAGGTGATCCACCCACCTTGGCCTCCCAAACTGTTAGGATTACAGGCATGAGCCATCATGCCTGACCCATCTGTGTGTTTTCATGTGACTACTCTGTGTGGATTCACTTTGTTAGGGTGTGCCAGCCAAGGTGTCCAGAACAGAACCATACAATGGAAGGGGTAATTTGGGTCATTCTCTCTCACAAAGAGAGCTCACGAGCTCCCAAGACAAATAAAGGTACTGGTTGCCGAGTATATCACACTTAAACAGCCTCATTACCTTTCTACACCTGCAGTTCCATTTCCTACCTTGTTCATGCGGTTGTCTATCGAAGTCTTTTGACATACAACCGTAAGTCCTCAGAGCTACAGTTTCTTACTTCCCACCAGTAAGCACAGTCCTTCCTCAAGACTATTTAAGTGGTCTGGCTCTAAGTATATTGTGTTCCTTGTGGAGTGGCCCATGGGTCTTATGCTGCAGCATTATCTGGACTATTGGCGAAAAATATGATTTCTGAGCCTCACCATTGATCTACTGAATCAGAATCCCCAGGAGCACATCTGACCCTTAACAAGTATCTCAAGTCTTTTTCACACACACTTAAATTTTAGAATTATTGCTCGTAAAGCAGTGGTTGTTAACCTTGGATGTACATTGCAATCACCTGGGGAAATTACATTCTAGAGATTCCAGAATCTCCACCCCCAGAGATTCTAATTTGCCTGGGATATGGCCTAGGCATCATATTAAGAACTTTCCAAGTGATCTTAACATACAGCCAAGACTAGCATCACTGTCTTAGATCCAGAGCACTGCTTCTCAAACTTGGCGTGTGCATCAGAATCATCTGGAGGTCTTGTTAAAGCACAGGTTGCTGGGCCCATTCCCAGAGTTTCTGATTCAGCAGGTCTTAGGCAGGACCTGAGACTCTGCATTTCTAACAAAGTTCCCAGTTGATATTGATGATACAATTTTAGGAACCTACACTTTAAGGACCATTGGTTTAGAGACTCAATAATAGTATGCACCACTGCTAAATTTTAAATAATTAAGGACAAATCTTGTTGCTTTGAAAGCATCAGGGATATTTTTAGCTTCCAGCCCTGATTTAAATAATTTTGCACATTTTGAGCCCACTGTAGACTAGATCAAGTCATCCTTGTTAATAGAAGAATTATTAACCTCCTTTTCCTAGAGGAGATTTAGATTTAGATTCAAGGGAGTGAAATCAGCATTTAATTGGAATCAATAATTGTGCTTCTTGGGCAAATTGCCCCTGGCAAAGCTGGAAGGAATCTGAAAAGTGAATATCCATGAAAGTCACTTCCAATATGATGTGTACTAGAACAATAAAACGGTATGCAAAATAATATATCTGCGTAAGCGCCTGAATAAATCTTGGCCTTGTCATTATTAGCCCTGTTTCCATTCCTGCTATTGCCAGAGATGGTGAGTACAGTGATTGATTCCTCTGGGACTAGGAATCACTGGAAGAGGCAGGGTCACTGTGAATGGTCATGCAGCCTGTACACTGCACAACACCAGGGGCATCATTCACATAGACTTTAGTGGGAATTGCACCCTCCAGAGCTGTGCTACATGGCTTACCTGGGAGAGGGCTATATTTCTTCTGGAGTTATAGAAATCTTAACCTCTCTCTAGGAACCAGGACCTAGAAAGCATTATAACACATGTCCAGAGGTCAAAGTTCAGTCCACTGTTGGTTCAGTCCACCATACCTGCTTCCCCCATTTCCACGTGCTGGCTCTGGATAACCCACTGGGGAGGTGTATTAGTCAGTTTTCAGGCTGCTGATAAACACGTACCCGAGACTGGGTAATTTATAAAGAAAAAGAGGTTTAATGGACTGACAGTTCCATGTGGTTGGGGAGGACTCACAATCATGGCAGAAGGCTTACATGGCAGCATACAAGAGAGAATGAGAGCCAAGTGAAAGGGGGAAACCCCTTATAAAATCATCAGATCTCATGAGACTTATTTACTACCACAAGAACAGTACGGGGGAAATCACCCTCATGATTCAATTATCTTCCACTGGGTTCCTCCCACAACACTGGGAATTATGGGAGCTACAGTTCAAGATGAGATTTGGATGGGGACACAGCTGAACCACATCAGGAGGAATGGGGAGAACAACAAGTTCCCACGGTGTCTGTTCACGTGCACAAAGAGACATGAAAAATCTTGTTGGGTGAACCCTGATCGCAGCTTTGAGAGCTAGGGGAGGGACAGACGGGAGGCCTTTGTGGATGGTGTAGGTGTTGCTCTTCAGCTGGATCTTGCTCTTCAGCCAGATTCCTTTATTCCTTACATCTTTACCTTTACACAGCCCTCTATTTTTTTTTGTGTGTGTGTGTCCCCTGTACCACTCTAAAGCAACCACATACAACATATTTTTTGGATAACTTCCTATTTTAAATATTCTTATCTGAATCCCAAGGTCTGTCTGGTTTCAGCTCTGGACATGGGGTCGTTCTTGAGTGCAGTCTGGAGTTCAATCAGGACATCTTTATCTCAGCTCCCCCCTCAGGCAGTCACTCCTTCAAGAACGGGCATGAACATCCTCCATCTCCTCATGTGGAAGTAGGTCTGAGGCTGAAGTTCTAAGCTAGGAGGTGGGGGAGCCATGCTAGTCTGAATAATTGAAGTGAATAAGCCATTGGTTTTTATGTAAATCTTTCAGACAACAAGAATGAAATTTCGGAGGTGGATTGATCCATCTGGGCATTTCATCTCAAACCTGTTATTATGGACTAAATTTTTGTGTCCCTCCCCAAACGTATATGTTGATGCCCTAATCACCAATGTGGCTGTATTTTGAGATGGAGCCTCTGAAGAAGTAATTAAGGTTAAATGAGGTCTTAAGGATGGGTCCCTAACCCAACAGGATTTGTGTCCTTGTAAAAAGAGATACCAGACAGGTCTCTCTTGCTTCACCATGTGAGGACATGGTAAGAAAGAGGCCAGCTGAATGCCAGGAAGAGAGCTCTCAGTCAAAACCTTGATCTAGGACTTCTAGCCTCCAGAACTGCAAGTAAATGAATTTCTGTTGTTTAGGCCACCCAGTCTGTGGCATTTTGCTATGCCATCCCAAGTAAACTAATATACCCATCCTTTCCCTTCTTGCCCCACGTCAACCCAAGCTCCTCCACAGCCAGAGCTGGATCAGGTCAAGATAAGTCCCTCATCGTACTCACCATGGCTTCTCCCCACCTCCACCACTAGCTTATAACACCTGAAGCAGGGACTGGGTCTCAGCCACTCGCATCATGCCCTAGTGCTGAGCAGGCTCTTCCCCTGCAGTCATGAGTGAGTGCATAGTGATGGTGCATGGCTGTAGAGGGTGCAGCAGGGGAGCCCCTGTGCTATTCTTGTTACTTCAGCTTTTACTTGTTTAAAATATTTGTGCAAATTTATGGAGTGCATAAAAATTTTTTTACATGTATATAATTTGTAGTGATCAAGTCAGGGTATTTAGGGTGTCCATCCCCTTTTACTTTTAATGCTACATTAAGAAAACATCTACTCTCAGTGCTAAAATATCACGTGAATTCATTGAGGCAAGGAATGGCTAAGACACCAGAGCAAAACAAAGTGAACACAGATTATTATGTCAAATGTAGAAGACAAAGAACTTTGCATCATCTGCCCCAGCTCAGGCACCTGTCTCCTCGCACTTGGCTGGGATTAGCAGACTCTTACTATGGTGGACAGCTTGAGATGCAGGAGATGGTTGTGGAGTGGGAGGGCCAGGGAGCCAATTTCTTCTCAGAAGGCTGGAAATCCTACATCAGGAGCCCCTGACATTTAACTAGAATGATCTACCCAATCCTTAGCAGGAAGATACTCAAAATATCTGATACCTGGTAAGGTAGTTGTACACAACCCATGCAGCTGTATTAGTGCATAACTCTGCAGTGAGTTCAACATTATTTCCAATTTTCCCATTTGCTTCAGACACAAAAGCCACATTCGTGGGCACAGCTAAATCAGGGCAGTTCAAATCCAGCCTGTGCGATTCATCAAAGGACTATGAGTGCCACCATGAGAGTTACCCAGAGAACTAATTCACTCAAGAAGACGGGGGCACAAGACTCAGCTCTAAATTGGATATGTTTAACTAATGCAAATGTTGCTTCTGATTTTAAACCAAGTATTGGGGAACCAAAGAAATAATGCCCATAGCAATCCTTGCAAAACACAAATATATCAAACACACAAATTGACATCTTATTTTCATGAATACCTTCTTCACTCCAAGCCTTCAAACATGGCAAGGAATCAGTTTACAGAGATATAGGGAATACTCCAAATAGAAGGTTTTGTTTATACTCTAGGAGTTATGTAATGTAATGTGAAAAAATTATTTCTAGTAAGTCCTGGCATAAATTGTGCAAGCTGAGAAACAGTGATAAAGGAAGTGGATGTAACTGAATATAAGGATCCAATCCAAATTGTTCAGGCCATATGTAATTCTTGCACATACTGGAAGCACATATTTTGAGAGGAAACTTTGGAATTCGTCTACACAATATGGCAAAGTAGAATTGCTTGAATTCTGCTACAGGATTTTATATAAAAGTATTCATTTCAGTCACAGTAGTACCTCAGTTATTCAAATGCCATTTATGTAGCAGATGTATTCAGAACCCAGAGAATCTGGAAAAAAAAAATTGAAGGCCTTGTCATGATTAAAATATGTAAGTCCATGCACTAAATGCCATTCATTTTACTTCCTAGAAGAAATCCACATTACTCAAAATCCATACATAATTTTCTAACAGGTTTGGATATTTGATATTGGAATATGGCAGAGGCTGCTAGTGGTTGACCCCAACAGCCCTTCTTCTGTTTTTACTTGGTATCAGAAACTCAGTTTTATTCAAGGAACTCATGTACTCAGATAGAAACTACATTACTCAGTGTTCTTCAAACTATAAGTGTGACAAACTTTTGAGCAATGGGATACAAACAGAAATGTTGTTGTAAAGGAAGTCTAGGTTGTACCCCACCAAGGTGGGACCCAGCCCTCTGCGTTCCTGCCTTCCTGCCTTCTAGTCTGCTGCCCGGAATTCTGGTCTGTTGTCTCTAGGAACCATCTTGACCACATGAGTTACACCCTATGGATATTGCCACAGAGAGCTAAAGGAGCCTGAATGCCTATGAAATTCAAGATGTGCCATACTGGTCTTGTGCTGCATATCTCTGGAATTTGCACGGCGCGTAAATAAAGTTTCTTTCTTGTTTTAGTCACTGTTAGTTTATTCTAAATGTTTACCTGTGCGTATAAATTTATCCTAATAAATGTGCTCAACGTAAATAAAAAAATAGTAAATTGTTAGCTTTCTGGTTACTAGAAACAGATAATATGTGGGAGGAAGGATGTCTGACATCCTTAATAATGAAAGAGACATTAAAAAAAACAAAACCCCCAAACAGCCAAACCTATAAATGAGTTTTCATGGAAACACTTTTAAAGGATAGCATTCTGTTATTCCTATTAAGGCAAATTGTCCTACAACTCTCTCGTAGGCACTGAAGGCATCAATACATAACAGAAAATCAGAATCACCTGAATTAATAATTATGGCTCGGAGTCATCAAGAAAACAGCAAGTTATGTTTGGTTTAAGAGAGTTCATAGAAATAGTTAAAGTCAAAATATCTTAGTTTTTTTTTTTAAAAAAATCCCCTAATGAACAAACAAAAGGAGCACACTTTCTGGAAATTCTATAATATGAAATAGCACTTTTTAAATTTTTAAAATAATTGTGTTTTCACTGTACATATATGGTTTTGTTTGTTTGGACATTGTGCTGATTTTATGTAAACATTTTCTTAAAATATTTTTCCATTTTAATAATTTTATTTTGGTCTGCATTCCAATTAGACATACTTTTTTGCCACAAAAAAATTAAAATGAAATTAAACCAAAATGATAAGAGAACATAAAAATCTCAGATAATAGGCTTGAGCTTTGGAGGCAACAAAACAGTTATGCCTTTCTTACTCCTTTTAGTTACTGGAGAGTTTTAGTTCTTTTATTCAAATTGTGTGAAAGTCTCACCTAAGTAAAAGGTTTGCACAGATGAGTGGAGAAAGGGTCAGCTCTTTCTGGCAAGGATCAGAAGTCAGCCTAAAGGCAATTTGATCTTTAAGCCAAACCCAGATACATGAGAAACCTATGACAAGTGGGAAATCTACTGAGAACTTGCTGGCTGTTCGCCATTCTCCAAACAAGACTAAAGATGGCAAGAGCATAAACAATGGAAGCAAAAGATTAAAGAACAAAAACTTGTGAATAAAATCCCTTCATACTATCTTCATTCATGCAAAACAACAGGAACTCTTCCCTCTAATGCTTTAAGATCTTCCATAAGGTAGATGCCATCACCACCTACTCCCTTGCAATCCTCCAATTTCCAGTATTCTTCAGGTGTCTTATCAATTATCATAATTTTTGCCCACTAAAGTTATTAGCTCCATAAAGAAAAGGACTGTGTCTCTATCAGTCACAGTTATATATACCCATGACTTGCCTAGCACAGGGCATGGCAAACAGTATTACACTCATTTGGACATTGGATGGTTAGATAAATGGAAGAAGGAAGGAAGGGAATAAGGGAGGGAAGGAGGGAAGGAGGGAGAGAGAAAGGAAGAAAGGAATTTGGAGGAGGGTATGATTAGGCACATAATAGGCAAAGGAAATTTAACCAAAAAGTTATCTTTATCTCTCACTGTCTTCAGCCTAACTTTTATTCTCTGAAAACACTGGGGTTCATTGGGAAGAAAAGCAGAAAAAATGTAGAGAGGAAATAGCAGAAAACTGTAATGAGATGTAAACGAAGCTATGGAGAAGGTTGACCAAATTAGGTTCTCTAATCTTCATCCCTACACACACACACACACACACACACACACACACACACACACACTTCTAATATATATGTAGCTGTCCAACACAGGCCAGACATTGCCCCCTAAGAAGAGTTACTCTGATTAGACTGTGTGAATTAGCTAATAGTCAATAATATGCAAACTTCAGACAAGTCTGACAATAAGCCCACTGAAGGGACTTTCCTGTGTGGTAGGGCAAGGCCCAGAAACCACATTTGAAGTGAATGAATTTGCATTATGCTTCGCTTTCCCTCCAACTCTTTAGTGCTCTGCTTGAAGAGTAGTAACAAGTCTACAACCTGGACAAGAAAAGCAGAAAAAGGAGGTAAGGAGGCCCAGCTTATCCAGAAACTGAGCAATACACCTATAAGAACATTGAATAAACCACAACTTTGCAACTCATTTCCTTAACTAGGAACATAAAGCTCAACAAAAAGCCACAGAAAGATGAACAGAAGAATGATGCAACATGCAATAGACATTATGGCTGCTTACTGGTGTTTCTTGTTCTCTTCTTCTAGGCTCAGTAAGGACTGCTTCCTCCCCCATCTACTGAAGTTAGGTGTGGTCATGTGATTTTCTATGTCAATAAAATGTTAGTGGAAGTGACAGGGGTCACTTCCAGGTGAAACATTTAAAAACGAGTGAGAGTTTCTCCGTGATCCTTTTCCCTTCTGCCACCATGATCGACAGTATTCCAAATCATGGCGCCTTCACCACTCTGGGTCCTGGAGTGAGGATGACATACAGTGGGAGTTAGCTAACTACAGCCTGTGGTCACCTGTTTTTGTAAATAAAGCTTCATTGGAACATAGCTATACCCATTTGTCTATGCATAATTTGAAATGACAATGGCAAAACTGAGTTGTTACAACAGGGACCATATAGCTTAAAAGCCTAAAATGTTCATTAAGTGGCCTTTTAAGAAAACATTTGCAGACTCCTCATATAGACCCTGATCCTCCCATGCCCACTTACTTCAAGGGGATGTGTAGGTTGAAGGGGAAGACAAACCTTTGTTACTCTATACCAACAAAAATTGGGGGCTTTTTGGTTACTCGTATATAACTTAGGTTATTCTGACTGATACAAAATTATTTAAAAATCACTTAATTTGTATGCATGCTATTAATAGAAATATTCTTCAAGACCTAGTAAAAACAACTAGGATAGTACTAAACACAGAGCAAGTACTTGGGTAGTAAGTTTTCCTTTTCTTGGTTCGATATCATCATAGACGAGGCAGAGCACAGGTGCGATCAGGAATGGGCTATGTGGCAGCTCCCTCAGAATGCATTGCCACTGCTACTATAGCAGTAGCTTTTCAACAATTTTAAAAGAAAAGATATTGACATAACAGTTATTAAGATGGTTCATGCCTGTAATCCCAGCACTTTGGGAGGCCGAGGCGGGTGGATCATGAGGTCAGGAGATCAAGACCATCCTGGCTAACACGGTGAAACCCCACCTCTACTAAAAATACAAAAAAATTAGTCAGGCATGGTGGTGGGTGCCTGTCATCCCAGCTATTCAGGAGGCTGAGGCAGGAGAATGGCTTGAACCTGGGAGACAGAGCTTGCAGTGAGCCGAGATCTCGCCACTGCACTCCAGCCTGGGTGACAGAGTGAGACTCCCTCTCAAAAAAAAAAAAAAAAAAAGAAAGGTGGTTAAAAGACATTAGAAGAGGCTGAGTGAAAGCAAACATGGGTCTGTTCCACACTGGGTGGAAATGTCAATTGTCAGAACACGAGGGGTGCAGAGAAAGGAGGCAAAGAGTGATCCTTTTGTTATGATTGCTTCTGTGATGCCGAAGCCCAGCTATGCATTTGAAGCAGAGGTGAAAAAAATTAGACTTAACTGGCTTCAGTAATAAAAATGATTTTTGAATCATCATGTAATGATTCAGTAATGAAAATGAAGTTTTGAATGATGTAAATAATTTTTTTAAAAAATTCTGGAAGAAAGTTAAAAAAAAAATTTGCTAAGTGTTTAATAATAATACCAACACTTTAATGCTGTTATAATGTTCCAAGTACTCTTCTGAGCACATGACATATTTTAGCCCTTATTATGATTCTAACCCTATGAGTTAGGTATTATCATTTTCCCCAGTTTACTGATAAAGGGGTGAAGCACAGAGAAACTAAGTAGCTGGCCCAAAGTTAGTAATTAAAAGAGGTAGAGTGGGGTTCAAATGCAGGCATTCTGAGTCTAGTGCAACGTCTCTTAACCACCTTTCGCTATTGAATGTTCACAGGTGTTACTATTGGACTTGGGACACAGTATGAAGGCAAAGACTCATGGCTAGGCTGCTGTGTTGTCTATGTTGCTTTTGGCTCTAAGTGTCACAAAACCCAATTCAAACTGGCTTAAACAATGAGAAAATGTATTATTTCATGGAACAGAAGCCCAGAGGAAGGACAGCTACAAAATTGGTTGAATCAGTGATTTATTGATGTCTTAAAGAACCCAGGTTCTTTTTTGCCTTTTGATTCTGTTGTCCACAGCATTGACTTCACCTAAGGCTGGTTGCCCTATGGTCAATAATAGCAACCAGAAGCAAGGGGCACGTATGTTCTTCTTTGTTGCTACCCAGCCAGAAAGAGAAATGCTTCTATGCTCTTCCGTTCTTTCTGAGCCAAATTAGGTCACATGTTCATGCCTGGAGGGTGGAGGGGAAGGTAACCAGGGCAATGTCACATGTTGTTTGTCTTAAAAAAAACAAGATTCCTAGAGTTGGAGAAGGGGTAAATTTCTCCTGAGTCAATCCTACGGCTAACTAAGGAATTTAATCACTGAATAAAGTCAGCCTTTGGTTAGCAAGGAGGATGAAGTTTGATGGGAAAACAACTGACGGTGTCTTTGATACAGCAGGTATTCAGCTGAAGCACAATCACATCTGCCAACTTGATTATTTCTGCTACACTTTTCCTGGGGATCCTTCCACAGAGACAATGTATTGAGATGGTAAAATTCATACTCTCCGTTGCATCATGAATTTCAATCTTAATTCTGAAATCTGTTCATGAGCAAGTTGTTTCAAATCTTGAGAGACTACATATACAAATGGACAATGGCCAGACCATACATAGAAAATAAAATTCTGACCCACAACCCAAGGAAACCAGTCCAGAAAGTCAGTCTACTATCTACAGTAACCAGTTCAGGAAGTCAGACTACTATGTCTAGCAGGCGGTCCTTGAAATAAACAATAACTCCCATTGGCCCCAAATGGCCAGGGCTTGATTAATAACTGACAACTTCTACATTTTTGCCCCTCCTCCACTTCGGCTTCCAACTTAGGACCAACTAGAGAAAGCCGACTACGTACATCTGAGCAATCACACAGGATGCCCCACTTCTAGTTATCTTACCTGCAGCTTCCCCATGCCAACAGCCTCCAGTTGGGGTGCACCTGAAGCCTTCCCTTTTTTCTGCTATAAAGCTTTCCCACTCCTCTGCCTGCTAGAATCTCTGCCCAGTGCAAGTGATGGTGGCCAACTTCCTCACTGTAGCAAGTTCTCAATAAACAGTTTTTGCTTGTTACCATTTGGGTGATCTTCATTTATTTCCACATTTTCTGAGCTTCAGTTTCCTCATCTGTAAAAGTAGGGATAATAATAATACCAGCTTCGGAGGGATGCTGTAGAGATTAAATGAAATGAGATTATGTATTAAAGCCCCTAGCATGCTAATTGTTATGGACTGAAAATTATCTCTTGAGAAATAATTACTCATTTGACTGGTGGACATATTTATGGGGAGCAAAGAAACTCTGCAGGTATCACCATACGGCATGATTCAGAAAGCGAAATAAATACTATGTGGTCTAAGCAGAAAGGCTTAGGGTCACACAGCTGTTTTCCTGTGTGAGCAAGGAGCTCTTTTGTACACTTTGCCTGAACTGCCCCATAATGAGTGGGTACTTCACTGGCCTCTCTGTGTGTTGCTTAGGGTAATGAACCTGACCTGGATTGTAGTAAGTCAAAAATGCACAGAAACTATTGACAGCTTCCAGTGCCAGCACTATATCTTGTACATAGTAGGTAGATAGTATACATTTATTAGGTGACTGACAGAATAAACATATGCTATTTAGCACTGCTAAAAACCTGAGAATATGCCAAGTGTGGTGGCTCACGCCTATAGTGCCAGCTACTTGGGAAGCCAGGGTGGGAGGAATGATTGAGCCCAGAAGTTTGAGGCCAGCCTGGGCAACATAGCAAGACTTTGTCTCTTAAAAGTGTATTTTTAGTTTCAATTAAAAAAAATTTGAGAATAGATTTGCTGTTGCATGTGGAAACTATTTTCCTGTAGTCTAAGAAGCTAAAATTTCAAGGATCTGTGATGGAAACAGGTGCTTTGGTGTTCACAAATATTTCAAACTACAAAAATTAGAATTGATTACTACAACTGAAAAAAGAACAAGAAGAAATATGATTAAAATATAATGAGGAAGAGGAAGACATGAAGTGGGAGAGAGAGAGAGAGACAGAATGAGAATGAAATTTTTTTTCCTATGGGAAGCAAGAGACTGCCGTGGGAGACATCAGAGGACAGAATGGGATAAATGTCTTAGGGAGCAGGAGGAGAAAGAGGTGATTCATTCTCTCAAGGTGAGTTAAGAACATTTTAAGTGTGTATTTATTTATTTATATATTTATTTATTTATTGAGATGGAGTCTTGCTCTGTTGCCCAGGCTGGAGTTCAGTGGCACAATCTTGGCTCACTGCAACCTCCACCTCTTGGGTTCAAGTGATTCTCCTTGCCTCAGCTTCCCAAGTAGCTGGGTTTACAGGTGCCCACTACCATGCCTGGCTAATTTTTTTGTATTTTAAGTAGAGATGAGGTTTCACTATGTTGGCCAGGCTGGTCTCAAACTCCTGACCTCGTGATCTGCCCGCCTCAGCCTCCCAAAGTGCTGGGATTACAGGCATGAGCCACCGCGCCAGGCCATTTTAAGTGTTTATTTTGTATACCCATCTATGTTGTAGATTATTCTGATTAAAAAGAGTTTAGTATCTAAGAGAAAGGTAAAGGTGGAAAGAGCGAAGGTGAAAGTAACTGTGGTTGGGAGAATTCCAGATTAAAGTCAGTTCATTCTCCAAACACTGCTCCTAATGATCAAAGAATATGAGAAGTCATCTGATCATACTGATTCAGAGAAAATATAGTGAAGTACCTGCCTGTCATAAGGTTATGAGTCAGGGCTTCTCCTCACGAAAATGATTTATGGGATTCCTCTGGTTCATAATGACCTCTCAGCATGAAAAACCTAAGAGGCATCCCACTCAGCCACCAGTCTGAGCATATGCAAACACATAAGCACCCGGGAGTTGGGGTGGGGGAAATAGTACTTTGAAGGTGATAACTGTAGTCTCGGGTGCAATGGTCTGAATGTCATGTCCCTCCAAAATTCATATGTTGACATCCTAACCCCCAGTGTGATGGTATTAAGAGGTGAAGCCTGTGGGAGGCAATTAGTTTACAAGAATATAGCCCTCCTGAATGGGATTAGTGCTGTTATCCAAGAGTCTCAAGTGCTGTTATCCAAGAGAATGCTGGTTCGTTTACCCCTTCTGCCCTGTGAGGTTACAGCAAAAAGCAGCTGTCTGTGAGCCAGGAAGAGGCCCCTCAGCAGACACCGAATCTGCTGGTGCCTTAATCTTGGCCTTCTCAGCCTTCTCAGCCTTCAGAGCTTTGAGGAATAAATTTCTGTTGTTTGTGGGCCACCTGGTTTATGGTATTTTGTTATAGCAGCCAGAACAGACTAAGACATCTGGCAAACACTGAAAGCTCAAAGATTAAAAATTAGTCTTTGATTATCTGTAGCAGAAGATAGTATGGAATCAAAAGAGCCCTGTTTCATTTAAGTGATAAAACAGCGAGAGACTATTGGGAGGCAGAGACTTCACTACAATCTCCTGCTGCATGCTTTAAACAAGAGTGATTTTTTTTAAAAAAAGCTCAGGCCTAATGTTTCAACAATTGCCAGACAGATGTTTGCTGTAAGGGCCAGGGTCTGTGCTCACTCACTGCTTCTCCATTTGGATCCGTTACTAGAATAACTCCACTTCTTCTCTTCTTTCATGACAGTAACTCCTCATTCTCCACCTCTCCATGTGGCAAAAGGCTGTTGACATCCATAAATAGACCCACACAAATATATTTAGCTGATTTTTGATAAAGGTGCAAAGTAATTTAATGGAGGTACCTTCTGAACAAATGCTGCTGGAGCAACTGAACATCTACCGGCACACACACAAGAAGATATTTGACCAAAGTCTTGCATTCCACACAAAAATTAACTCAAAATAATGTGCTTCAGTGATCCAAGATCATGCCACTTCACTCCAGCATGGGCAACAGAGTGAGACCCTCTCTCTAAACAAAACAAAACAAACAAACAAAAACTCAGAATGGATCATAGACTTAAATGTAAAACATAAAACTATAGAATTTTTACAGAAAAAAACTCATAGTAGAAAGTCTTTGAGACCTAGAACTAGGTGAAGAGATCTTAGACATGACACCAAAAGCACAATTCATAAAAGGAAGAATCAACAAATTGAACCTAATAAAATATAAAACTTTCTGCAAAAGTTCACGTAAGAAGATAAAAAGCTATAAACTGGGAAGAAAATATTTGCAAACTGCATATCTTGCAAGGACTAGTATCTATAATAAGAATTCTCAAAATGCAGGACTTAAAAAAACAAACAATCCAGTTACAAAATTAGACATTTCACCAAAGAGGACATAGAGATAACAAATGAGTATATAAAAAGATATTCAACCTCGCTGGTCACTAGGGAGATACAAATCGAAACCACAGTAATATATCACTGCATACCTATCAGAGTGACAATACCCAGTGCTGGGGAGAATGTGGCGACATTGGCTCACTTACACATTGCTGGGAATGTAACATGATATGGCTACTTTGGAATACAGGTTGGCAGTATCCTATGAAACTAAACAAGCAACTACCATATAATCCAGCAGCAATTGCACTTCTTGGGTCATTATCCTAGAAAACTGAAAGTGTGTAGTTACACAAAAACCCATGTACAAATGTTTGTCACAAGTAAATCAGCTTGACTTGTAATAGCTGTTACTTATAAAAATGGGAATCAACCCAAGAGTCCTTCAGCAGGTCAATGGTTAAGCTGTGATACAAGCATAACATGTTAGCACTACTAAACAGCAAAAAGAAACAGACCCTTGAGATATCTAAAACAACCTGAATGAATCTCCAGGGATGTATGCTGAGTGGAAAAAGTCAATCCCCAAAGGCTACATACGGCATTATTCTATTTATGTAACATTTTTGAAATGACAAAACTTCAGAAGTAAAGAACAGATTAGTAGTCGCCAGGGATTAGAGACTAGGGGAGTAACACAAGAGAGGTGGAGGTGGTTATAAAAGGGTAACATAAGGGACCCTTTTGGTGTTGGAACTGTTCAGGTCTTGGCTGTGGTGGTCGCCAACCTATACAGGTGATAAAATTGTATACAACTTAATACACACATGCTCACATGCAAATGAATACAGGAAAACTGGGAAAATCTGAATAAGATCAGTAGATTCCATCAATGTCAATATTTTGGTTGTGATATGATATAAAGACTACAGTTTAACAAAATGTTACCATGGGAGGAAACTGGGTAAAGTGTACTAAAGATCTCTCTGCCTCGTTTCATACAACTTCGTATAACTCCATAATTATCACAATTTAATTAGATATTATTTTATAATTAATTTAGTTATATACAATTATATTACATTTTGGATATTACATAATTATATCAAAATATGTAAAATTATATAAATATAAACATTGTATATACAATATGTCTATAACATTTATTTACATATATAGTTTGATGGAGTTATGGTTTAACGGAGTAACAACCAAATCAACAACACATGTCAGTCAACTAAACCAGCCTCTCTTAAGGGTAATTCTGACCTTTCTAGATATTCAGGATTTGTGTTGTTTTTTGTTTTGTTTTGTTTTGTTTTGAGACAAAGTCTCACTGTGTTGCCCAGGGTGGAGTACAGTAGTGTGTGATCTGGGGTCACTGCAACCTCTGGCTTCCGGGTTCACGCTATTCTCCTGCCTCAGCCTCCCGAGCATCTGGGATTACAAGTGTGTACCACCATGCCCGGCTAATTTTTGTATTTTTAGTAGAAACGGGGTTTCACCATATTGACCAGGCTGGTCTCAAACTCCTGACCTCAAGTGATCCGCCCACCTCAGGCCTCCCAAAGTGTGGGGATTACAGGCGTGAGCCACCACGCCTGGCCCATTCTAGCTATTTCGATGCTTACTCTCAGGCTGTGTGTTCATGGCATACCAAAAGAAACCTTTTGTTTTCTTTTCTTCTAAAAAGATTTTTGTTTTTATCATAAAAGAGATATTAAATGGTAGATCTGAAAATATGTAGAAATCGAAATAAGTAAACTAAAACAAAGATCACTCTAATTCCATCAGCCAATAATAATTTGAATAGTATGCTTTAAGAGGTGTGCTGATATTTATTTTTAGCCATTTTTGTATTATAGTTAATGCATCCATGCATATGTTTTCATGAGTAGCTGAGGTTTTGTTTCTTAGAATCTATTACTTTTAAAGAACGTATACTTTCTTGATGGCACGATTTCTATACATATCAGTAAGATCAGTAGATTGTACCAATGTCAGTATCCTCATCATGATATTATACTACAGTTCAGCATTTATACAGACACGTGCTTGACATGGTTTCTCTACTTCAATGCATAGTGCTAAAAAAATATTCCTGGTCCCCATTTTGGTGATAACTTTACATCCACGTTTGTGAAGAGATTGGAACCCTCAATGTGCACTCAGAGACAATATCTATCATAATATCAGACATGCCAGGAATATCACTAGTGCTGTTACTCAAATTGCTTTACTAAGGATGTATCTTAAAGGAGAGACAGAAAGTCCTCCAGTACTTACTGAAAACTTAGAGATTGCCCCTTCTGGATTTCTGTAGGCTTTACTGCACCTCCAGGGAAGCCCAGGTTTGAGAAGCATGTGTATTCAACGAGTTTCCTTGTTAAGCATACATAAAGAAGGAGAGAAAAAGCCGTGAGAACACAGTGCTGGAGGGTACAATTTAGCAGTCCTTGCTCAGTCTCTGTTAGTGAGTAAAGACCTATTTTTCAGCTCCACTTGTGCATGCCTGTAATAGATTTTCCTGGGCAGCAGGTAATAGACTCTGACACTTCAGAAAGCCTCCACAGTAGAATTCGCTGGAAAACACATCCTGCGTAATTCAGGAAACAACAAAAAATGCATGATTATATATTTGTCAATCTTCAGCCTCATGGTGCCACAGGAGGACGATAGCCTTTCCCCATTTAAAAGGGGTAAAATAGGTTAATCTACATACACAGAAGTAAGTGCACTATTACCTCCATTCCAGGAGAGGTTGTTTTCAGCATCAAGAGTAGCACCTGGCAGGCCCTGGAAGTGAGTATCATTTCCACGGTAGAATCACTATTTCAAATGCTTTACTTGCATTGCTGAAATGAGTCTTGCCTGGAAACTACCTAAGCTTTTTCTCACAATTCACCGAATTGCATGTAGTCTGTATTTTTCCTGTTACATATCAATGGATCCTTCTGGGGTGGAGAGGGATATTAGGAGAAGAACTGACAGACTGAAGAGACTGTTTTCCCTCCTGTCTATAGCTGTCTTCTCATTCAGGGTTTGATTTGCCATGAAATCAGAAGTGAAACCCTGCCTTTGCCAGAAAGCATCCCAAGCCAGCGCCAGGGCACACCGTGGTTGGCACCCACTTGTGGAAATTTGAAGCCTGGTCATTAGCTCTACAGAGGTGGAGCAGATATTCAAACAAATTGGTCCCTGGATAATTTAAGACATGACAGGAAATGGATTTTAACAAGCCAGATTTTTTTTTATTTTCTCAGACAGAAAGCAAAAACAAGAAATTTTCTAGGATAATATTTGGAACATGGAGGAAGACTGGTTCATTCTATTGCAGCTTCAGTAGCCACAGAAATCAAGGCTGTCAGAAGGTGGAGTTCAGATCTCTATACCCTTTAGTACATGTGTCAGAAGGGCAACAATTTCCAGATGTCACTGTCATTAATGTGTCCACTAAGAGCAAAGCAACTAGACTTGCTAGAAATGAGGCTGTTTTCAAGAGACAGGCAGCTTCTGCTCTAGCCGCTTATTGATCGTTACCATAGCTACAAATGTCACCTTTATAGCTGTGCTAAAGAGGGCATAGAGTACTAGGTTTCCACTTAGGGGTGAATGCAAAGATCACAGGAAGATCTCTGAGCCAATCCTTGTGAATTGCTTAACATGACAGCAAAAACCGTAATTACTTTTGCACCAACCTAATCAATTCAGAATTAAAGGGAGGTGGTTGCGATCTGACATGCTCACTTTTGTTTGTTGGCATTCTTTCTTTGTATTGTACTCTAGTTCACTTCCAAAGATGAGGTTCTGCCTCTGGAAATGTAGAGGCTTATAATACTCACTCTGATTCATCAACAAAGTAGGCAGGCATTGTTTTAAAATTTTTTGTTCCAAAACCAACAATTGCATTTCAAAATTACATGACATCTTTCCTTCAGTGTTCTTAAAACTGCTTTGAGACATTACCTCACTAAACCAACACCTTCAAAAGACTTTAATAAAGGCAAAAGTGGAGTGCAAATGACTCCCCCTTCATCGAATGAGGACTGGAATGAAGACAGGCCTTCTTGCTTCCCCATTTACTGTTTAACTTAGCTTTCTAAAGCTTGTGCTTCTCTTCTGAAAAATATGGAGGCTGAATCAAGTGATTTGCACAGACATTTCCAGTCCTGTGAGTCTATGAAATTCTAAAATGAGGAAAGACTCTTATTAAGAGAGGTAGAGCACAAACTTGTTATACCTTTAGGAAGTGGGTTTAACTTTAACATTCAGCTTTACTTCCTTAAAAAGAAAATGAATATACTAGGTCCAGTTTATGTGCCATTCAGACCCACTCTTTCTCACTTATTGCCCCCAGAGGCTGGCTTTACTTATGGTCCTTCTCCTCTAACCAGGAATATCCTAGCAATAGCTCATTCCATTGCTGCAGTCCAAAGTCTGTTTCTGCTCGGGTCATCCCCACAGAGGAGAAGCTTCAACAGACATCACCAACTAAGGAAGAAACCACTGAAGCCACACACTGCCTGGAATGGAGCTCCAGAAGCTCCAGGGGCTGCCTGAGGTGGTGCTGAGTTGATGCAACTCAGATGTGAGAGAAAGTAGACAAAATTCGTGAACTCTTACCAATGGAAGACAAGACCTGAGGGAATGCCTGCACATAAATTACTTGCCCTTTAGAGTTCCTGGCCTGATGGACTGTTTCAAGATGCAATCATTCTCCTATGGTCTTTCTGGAGCTGTCTTCTCGAGACTGAGAAGCCAATGTGTCTGCTACGAAGCTCTGGCTAGCTGGGTAATGCACTTCCTTGTATTTGCTCTTCCTCATTCCCTGTCTCATGTCTCCTTTTCCCTGGGATTCTACCCTATACTGAAGTAATAGCACACAAATTTTTTCTCAAGTTCTGTTTTCTAGGGAACCCAGGCTAAGACATGGTTCAAGAGGTATCCTTAGAAAGCAGACCTCCAAGAGAGAACTTTGGGTCCCCACCAATGGTGGTAAACTGGGTGGCCCGGATTCCTGGCATACAGTGATAGTACAATTGCTAATATGTTATGTGGTATAGGCAGAAGGCAAGGTATTGGCATATCAAGTGGCTGTGTACTTGATCAGTACAGAGGGAATGATAATCATAAGGATTTTGTTACATGGTGGCTGCCTTTGATGGCTTTAGAAGATTTGCAAAAAGGCATAACAGGCTCAGGAAAGCTAATTGCCCACTTAAAACATGCTGTGAAAGCCAGAGGGTGTCTATGGCAGCCTTCTAAATCCTCTTATCTGCTGCAGCTGCAGGGCAAATGAGGGAGGAAGAAAATCATGTTCAGGGTTTCATGGTATTGCATTGCAAACCTACAAAGGAGAAAAAGTTCACAGCCTTAAAATGTCTCCTACGTCAATGTGAAGACTTTGATAGGGAAAGAGTAGGAAACCTGCAAAGTGAACATTTGAGTGGACAAATCTAACAATCTTGAATGTCCAAATTTGCCTGCCTCTCTGGAGATTATGCAGTCTCCTCAGTTGGAGACTATGTAGCTATATCACCCGAAATACTATAAGACAGTACTTGTTCTCTTCACGATCTGCCTACCACCACATCTCATTGCCTCCAGGCCAATGATCATGGTAACATCTCAGAACAATCTGGCCAGGGGGATGCTTTGATTCACAGAGACTGTAGTGATGGGTAATGGATTATAACATTACTAGCAGTGAGTTGGAGAGACAGCCAACTAGATGTTGGATTCATCTATCTCTCTTGTGCCAGCATCTTTCCGTCAATCCATTCCTATGTCATCACTGAGGATTTCCTGTGACCAACTGAAAGAAGGACAAAGGGCTCGGTTTACACAAAGATTGGTGAGATACGTTGGTGGTAGCCAGAAATGAACTGTTGCTGTACTAAAGTCTCACTAAAGATTGACCCTGAAAAAACGTAACTAAGAGAAATTCTCCAAGTGGGCAATAAAATTGATTATCATTTCATGTTGAAGGAGAAGTGGCCTCAGGAAAGAATATATACTGAGTCCTGAGCAATGGAAAATGATTTGATCAAATAGTCAAGACTCAAGGACATGGGATAAGGATGTCTAGCAGACATTCATGTACAGAGACTTATGGGAGTGGAAACAATACATGCGGACGTTTTATCTCATATGAATACCCATTAGAGAACAGCAATTTCATACAAAACTCTCAACAACCAAGTTGGCAGCGTGACCTGCACTGTAAATGTCAGCCAGCTTCCTACTGAGTCATCCCAGTGTTTGTGCAATGGGGCTGTAAGTTATGGTGGTAAGAACGGAAACTGAGCGTGGATCAAACAACATGGACTCCCTCTCACTAAGGCTGTTCTAGCTACTGCTGCTGCTGAATTCCCTCCCTGCCAGGATCAGAGACTGATGCTGAGACTTTGATATGGCTCCAATCTTGGAAAGACCTGCCAACCAGCTAGCAGCAGGTCAAATACATCAGACCCCTTTCACCTTAGAAGGGTAGTGATTCATACTTACCTGAATTGACACTCTGGAGAAGGATCTGTCTCCCCTGCCACAGGAAAGTGGCAGGTGTTATCTCTGCCAACACCACCATCTAAGGACCTGCAAAATGCCTGATCTACTAACATTGTACATATGACATTTCCTCAGAGTAAAGAACTAGAGGAAGTGCAGCGAAAGGCTCATGACTCTGGAGTCATGAGTTTTAAACTGTATTCTATTCCTTAGAAGCAACTAACTTGAGAGACTAATGAAAGGCCCATGGAAGGCTCAGCAGAAGTACCTGCAAAGAGATCACACTTTGTGGGTTGGGGTGCTGCCCTTCATGGTGACATTGATTGGATAGAGGAGAGATAATATATAGATATATAAAATATTAGATAGCTAATATATATTAGGTAGATAGATTGCATATGTAATACATAATACGTATTAGATGGATTGATTGATTGGTAGACAGACAAATGGGTGCTAGATGGATGATAGATACAGGATATAAGATCAATCTGTTCTACTGTAACTCCAAGTGATCCACTTTCAGAATTTGGTCTCCTCACTCTCATAAACTAAGTCTCTGCTAGATTAGTGATCCTAGTTCCCAGGGTGGAAACTCTTCTGCCATGAGATCCACTGAAGCCACCTTGGACTCTCCATGCCAGTGTTCAAAAAAAGGAGCTACTGTACTGTCAGGCATAATTGATGATGATTCCCTTGAGGAATTAGGGTTGCTGCAACAGAGAGAAGCATGTCTAGAACCCAGGGGATTCACTGGGGCTTCTCTTAGTTCTTCTGTGTCCAGTCTCATTGATCAAAGGCAATTGTGACTGAGCACAGTGGCTCACACCTGTAATCCCAGCACTTCAGGAGGCCGAGGCAGGCAGATCACTTGAGGCCAGGAGTTCAAGACCAGCCTGGCCAACATGGTGAAATCCTATCTATACTAAACAAAACAGACAAAAAAATGTAGGTGGGTGTGGTGGCGGGCCCCTGTAATCCCAGATACTGGGGAGTCTGTGGCAGGAGAATCGCTTGAACCCAGGAGGTGGAGGTTGAAGTGAGCCGAGATGGCACCACTGCACTCCAGTCTGGGGGATAGGGTGAGACTTTGTCTTAAATAAATAAATAAATAAAACAAAGGGAAATTGTATCAAAAGTGACTTGATAGGAGTAAGACAATTAAAGGCTGAAACTCCTCAGGGATGAAGGTCTCTATCACCACACAGGGCAGGAATGCAAACCAGTTGAAAATATTGGTCAAGGATGAGGAAAGTCTAGAATGGGTGGTAAGGAAATACATATCAGTAGTGCCCTGGACCAGCTGCAGCAGTAAGACTGTTCCTTGGCCTGCTAACCTTCCTTAAGCCTTTGCAGAGATTGTAACTGCCCATTACCTTGAAGGACTGCCCTTGTGCCTTCCCCTTAAGTAGGAACTTCCTGTTATCATATGAGATCTAGATATCAGATCTGAGTGGCACAAGAAAGGAATTTTGACAGGCTTCTCCTCCCCTCTTCCTCAGGCTCCCTGTGAGGTAACAGTACTCATGGTGCAAGAATCACACTGGCCCCCAGGCTCAATCGTGATGTCTCTCCACCCTCAGGGGGAGAACTGAGACGTTTCTGTGAAACCAGTCCAAAGAGTATGTCATGATGAAGTGTAAGTAGTGAAAGCACTGGGGCATGGTGGTGATTCAAGAGCCACGTCTTGATTCCAACATTGGTTCTCGGAACAGCCTGCGCGTGCTGCCCCAGGGGTGTATGTTGGCTAGGATTCTCGTGTTCTTGACATACAGTAAGGCAGACTCTTCTGAGGCTGCTCATCCTGTTTCCTCTAAGAAAGACAGAGTCATTGAGGAAAGAACAGCCCCTGCCAACTAGATCAGATGCCTCAGAACCAGGATGTGGAATGAAGAAAACAAGGAGAAAGCTTTTCCACATTTGTTCATATTAAATGAAAACTCAAATAGTGTGTATCTCTGTGTCTGTATGCATATACAATAGTGGTACAGGGTAAAGGCAAGAAAACTTTATCTCTCAGAAGAATACAGAAGAACACACTGGGGAGATTCCAGGAAGATAATAAATGTACATCAATTTGATTATGAATTGAAGAAGAAGAGGAAAAAAGGGCTAGAACTCTGTTAATCATTGTTAATTTAAGCTGATAAACCACTGGATTGAGATTCAGGTGGCCATGAAAGGGGCTGTACCTGGGACTAAGAAAGTAGAAACTATGAACCTAAGGAGCCAAGAAATAACTCAGTCTATGTGATGAGTCAAGATTCAGTGAAGTAAGCTGGGTGTCTGTAAAGGATGTCCCTGCACAGTATGTATCCCCACGTCTTCTGTTCATACGGTATATTGGATTTGTATTCAAAATACACAAGTGTGTGATCAGCTACAGGAGGATTCAACAAATATTTAATAAAAGTGGTTATTGCAAAATTATGGGGTAATGCTGGAAATTCCCTGTAAGTTTTAAAAAGTCCAAACAAACAACTTTATCAGGTTATTGGTTTCTAATAAGATCTTTTTCTTAATCGTAATAGGTACATGAATAGATAGATGATAAATAGAGATAGATATAGATAGATAGATAGATAGATAGATAGATAGATAGATAAATAGATAGATAGATAGATAGATAGACAGATAGATAGATTTTAAGGAATTATCTCACATGATTGTAGCAGTGCAGGTCCAAAATCTGCTGGCTGGAGACCCAGGGAAGAGTTGCAGTTCAAGTCTGACAGCTGTCTGCTGGCAGAAATTTCTCTTCATCAAGGGAGGTCAGTTTTTTCTTCTATTAAGACCTTTAGCTTATTGGATGAGGCCCACCCACATTATGAAAGGTAATCTGTTTTACTCAAAGTCTTCGGATTTTAATGTTAATATCTTACAGATATACTCACAGAAACATCTAGAATAATGTTTGACCAAATATCTACCATGCCTAGCCAAGTTGACACATAAAATTAACCATCACAAGCTGTGAGTATTCGTGTATATTTAACTGGATTATCCACTTGGTTTTTTTTGCATTGAGACAGTGAGTATACTTATTGAGTTTGTAACAGGAAGAATGTAAATGCTATGACTTGGTTGTTAAAGAGCACATCTAAAATATACAACAATTATTTATGGTCTGTGAACTCCTATGGCAGCATCTGGCCCTAAGTTTTATAGATCAGTTAACACCCTAAAGTTTTGTGGTGTGTTGGGTTGTAGTAAGATGACCAATTTGTCCTGGTTTTCCTGGAACATTCTTGGATTTAGTACTGAAAATTCAATGCCCTCCAAGACCTTTCAGTCCCGGGAAAACCAGGGCAAATATTGCCATAATGGGCTGTACTAAAATCCTTCCTACTTCACTAAATGAGCAAGGATTTAGGAGGGGTCAGTACTGGCCTTAAAATGACCTGTGTTTGAGTGGGTGTGAATCACTTTATGATGCCTTCTATCACCCCTTGGAAGGAACTCTAAAATAAGCAGGGGACCAGCAATGGGACATTATCCCTGGGTGACTTTATCATCTCCTGGGGGCACACTTTGCCATAAAACAGTCTTGGCAATCTCCCATCCAAAATAAGGTTTAATCTCTTTATTTGTTTCTGTGGACTCTGAGGACAAAGGTCAGGACCTCTCTATGAAGGTGGCTTGCAGCTGACACTAAACCACATCCATGATTGGTTCTGCCCTTCTCTAGGTCATAGGAGCACCCATGACAACACAGGAGTGGGTTCACTAGGTGGCCAGAGCCCTCCTGCACAGCCACAATATTCCGCAAGGGCAAAGAACACCTCTGTATAACATTTGCTTGCTTCCTGGAGCCATTTGCTTGTGGTATGTAAAAAAAGTTTATGAGTCTAAACATGATTTGGGGCCATATATGAGAGCCATGGAGTTCTTGAATTTTGAGAAGACGGAGAGGAGAGATGTGGTGATGTTGATACTTTATGAACCTCTCACCTCCTACTGACTTGAGCAGCTTCCCTTTCATTTATCTTACATATTGAGCAACCACACCAGGTTTTCTCTAAAGATTGTGTTCTTTTTATTGCTGTAATGTTTTAAATAAACTAAACTAAACTAAAATAAACTAAAGGATACAGAATATTTACCTGTATAAATATATTTATAAATTCTTTAAACCACTTGAGTAGTGAAATGATCCCACTATGCAAATCCTCAACGACATAAACATTGGTATCTTTTTCTTTCATTTTCAAATACAGAACTCTCCTTCTCCCCCTTTTCTAAATTTAAAGTTTGAGAACTTCAACCGTTAAGTTCAAATTCCAGCTTTGCATTTTCTAGCTTTATGATTGTGGCAAGTAAAATGAAGCTATTTGAGCTTCTGTTTCCTTATGTATAATAAGAGTGCGATTGTATTGACCTTCTGGGTTCTGTGGGGATTAAATGAAATAATGCGATAAAGTACCTGGTATGTGGATAATTAACAAATAGTAGCCACTATTCTAGAAAATTGAGCACCAAACTTCACAATCATGCTTCGGCATACCTCTCTGGTCTAATCTCTCAATATCCTCCCACAGTTCACTTTATTTTGGTTTGGGTAGCCCTTAAATGTCTGGCAGAGGCTTAAATAACTTCTAGAATAAATAATTGAGACATTTTCTGAAGCCTTGCTATGGGTTTGCAGAACGGTGGCAGAGGATGCTTGAAGTGTGAACCTGTAATACCATGCTGCCCAAGCATCTCTTCTCTACCTGTGATATGCTGTTTCATTCACTGGTGGTCTCATTTCTCTTTTTCTTCACCTGAATAATCTTTAGCTTTCCCCCAAAGTTCAGCTCAAATGTCACCTACCTGGGAAAAATCTTCTCTTCCTCTCCTTTCAGTCCTGGGATTAGAGGCCCCTCCTCTGTGTTTGGCCACAAAACACGTCATAGAGGACTGTAAGCCTCTGTTTAAGTATTTCACCCCTCACAAGACTAATGTAGCAAACATTTCATGCTGTCTTTATGGCCAGGGTACTCCCAGGTCCCTGGCTGGCCATGTTGCATACAGTGTGGCCATACCTGCCCTTTATCTCCCACCTTTGGTTGAAACTGACTAGAGTAGTTACGAGTAGCTGACCCAAGGTCTTCTCTAGGAACCATAAGCTATGACCTGTCACTGATGGCAGTGGCTTCAGTACGATTTGTGCATCAGTATTGCCACTGGAACTTAAAAAAATACAGATACTGAGCTTTCCATCCTCAAAGATTCTGAGTCACTAAGTCAAGGATGGTTCCACGCACTGGTATTTTTTTAAAGCCCCTCAGGTGGTTCTGATAAGCAGCCAGCTGTAAATGACTCTCTGAAGTAGCATGGAAAGAAGAACTGATTTCATTAGATTCTCCTTTTTAAAAAATATTTTTTAATTTAAAAAATTGTATTTACCCAGAAGCATTCAGAATGTCAACAAAACAGCTGCAACTTTTTTTTTCTTGCAGTAACAGAGTGATGTCCAGTTAACAGAGCAGCAATTATTTCATATAGGCTGCGTCAGAGACAACTGAACATGAAAAAAATGACCATCCCCATGTATGATTAATTTGTGCTATGGACCAAGAAGAACCTGCTTTAAATTTCCATACCATTTACACCCCCCCATACTGTATCAGCCAAGGTTAGTGGCTATTGAAAATGCCAATAGTAGAGGGCTATCTAACTACACAATTGATAGCTTAACTAAACAAAAAAGACACTGTACAGTTTAAAAACAAATCTTACACAGCCTTACATTTCCTTTTTATTTTTCTTTAAAAGGAGTGAGTTGTATGAGGGTTAAATGCTTTATAGATAAGGAAAAGAAACTGTGCTAAAACCAACTTATTCAACGTCATCTTCTTCTTCACTGTTTCTTCATTTTCCTCATCTTCCTATTCTTCCTTCATTGTCTTGCTTTTTTTCAGCCTTCATGGCTCCCTTTTTTGCTGTATCAGGCTTTTCTTTAGCTCGGTATGCAGCAATATCCTTTTCACATATTTCCTTCGGCTTAGCAGCCTTCTTTTCATAAGGCTGCTTGCCATCTGCAGCAGTGTTATTAACGTCTCTCCCAGTTTCTTTGCTACGTCATCAATGGGTAGGCCAGGATGTTCTCCTTTGATCTTGGTAATACTCAGAACAGAGCAAGAAAAAGCCCAAAAGAGACCTCTTGGGGACACTGGTTTCCTTAAACTCCTCTTTTGTTTCCCCTTTAGGAGGGATTAGGTTTTCATTTATCTTTCATAACAGGCCTTGTCTGCCTTTGCCATGTCTTCAAATTTTCCTTTCACTTTAGCAGACATGGTCTTCCACTTCCATGAGCACTCCTGAGACAACTCTGAGAAGCCAACCGAAGGAGCTGGATGCTGCTTCTTGTGCTTCCTCCCAGCAAGTCTGTACAGAGAATGCATATGATGACATGTTGCCTCATGACCTCTTAGGATCTCCTTTGCCCTTGTTTAACATTTTTTCCTTAGCCACTAACAGAGTGGCCCAGTGCCTGTCGACTCTCACTTTCCCCAGCACTATTTCTGTGGAGCTCAATGTACTGCAATGGCCATGACAGTGGGAGCCAGATGCTGCCTCTCATTAGATTATCTTTATTGGAAATTTGAACAGAAAAATATGGAATGAACTTTATAATGAACAGTGGAATGGGAAGTGAGGGAATTTCAAGGGAATGAAAGCTATGGAAAGTCAAAGGCATGTATCATCTTGAGTTACCAGGGGGCAGAAGAAGTTGGCCATTATAGAGAGGAGAATGGAACTGATGTGTAGAACGAAGCTGATACCATGAAAAAGCGAGAGACAAAAGACAGATATAGAGTGTCTCAGAGAAAAACAGAAATAGAAAAAATAGAGGCAGAGAAAAAGAGAGAGACCGAGAGAGAAGCAGGCAGATGAAGAGATAGAAGTAGATAGAAACCTCGCTCAGAACTGCCACCATCAGCTTAATCCCCCAAACTAGAAACCTCTGCAGACATCTCCCTTATCACCCACGTCCAATGTTGTCAATTCCACCTTCCAAAGATGTCTTCGAGGGCTAGGCAGGGTGGCTCATGCCTGTAATCCCAGCACTTTGGGAGGCTGAGGCAGGAGGATCATCTGAGGTCAGGAGTTTGAGACCAGCCTGGCCAACATGGTAAAACTCTGTCTCTAGTAAAAATACAAAAAATTAGCCGGGCATGGTGGCAGGCACCTGTAATTCCAGCTACTCAAGAGGTTGAGGCAGGAGAATAGCTTGAACGTGGCAGGAGGCAGAGATTGCAGTGAGATCGAGCCACTGCATTCCAGCTTGTAAGATAGAGAGACTCCATCTCAAAAAAAAAAAAAAAAAAAAAATCACGTCTTGGAAACATCTTTTTTTTTTTTTAAATCCTGCTGTCACTGCCATCCAGATCTTCGTATCTTCGTAAGTACTTGCTGGGACTATGGCAAAAACCTCACAGCTGGTCTCTCCCTGCCCCAGTCTATTTCCAGCACTGTTGCAGATCACACCATCTTACACTTTGGTAGCCAGGTCTTCAGGCCTGATGAAACCTGCCTCATCTCCTCTCCCGTGAGTGCTAGGCTCCTCCAGATCCCATTCTTCTGCCACAGCAAATCAGGCCCTGACCTTTGTAAATGGGATTCTCTTGGCTTTCTCTTCTGCGTTGGGCAGTCTTCTATCCTGCCTTTAAAATCTGGCTCAAAAATACCTCAGTAATGCCTTTTCACCTCTTTCAGGCAGAGTTATCTTATGATAAAGTTCCTACCTTTCCCATTACACCGTGAGCTTTTTTTTTTAGTTATCTGTGAATTCCCAGGGCACAGCAAATGTGTGTTTTCATGAACTAAACTTGTGGAATTTCAGGTAATGAGGGAGCCAGGACACTACTGGGTGGGTGGCCAGCTCTTATGATTCTGCCCCCAACCTGTTCCCCAGAGCCAGTCCCTAGATTTTCAGGCTTTTGTCTTCATCCACGTTTATCCCCACAGATCCTCTGAAAGCTCCAAACAAAATTTTCCCCACAGCTTCATGGTAACCTCAGCAGAGGCTCCTAGAGGTGACAGTTCTGGGATGCAAAGAAGGGCGAATGAAGTAGGGCAGCTATTTGTCCATGTGAGTATTTGTACTTCCTTGACACACGTAAGAGCAATTTCCTTCCTTTTTACTTTGAATCCTAAGAAAATGCCTCAATTAAAAAAAAAAAAAAAACTTAACTTTGGAAAGAGAGGATGTGAATTAACTTACTTTCCATGACCTGAACCACTTAGAGCTTCCAACAAAGCTTTGGGGGGAAATCTGTATTTAATCAATGCTGAAACAATCACTCTGATGCAGAAATGCATGCAAAAAGAGCAATTTCTGACCAGCTTTTATTTGCATATTGTATTCCTTTTGACAGTGATGACAAATGGAATAAGATTTTTGTTCACTACAAGAAGCTCAGTAACATGTACCAGGGCAATTAACTTGGAAATCTGTGAATAAGCATGATTCAGGGGCCTGTTGAACATCAACTTGAGGACTCATGAATCCTGGTTGCTTCCACTGGCTGAAAAAATACTGTAAAATCTTGCATTTTGCAGTAAAAAAAAATTCATTGTGGTTGTGACTCCTACTTGAGTCACATGGTATCAGATGGAAAATGAGTAGGAAGGAAAGGATCGCTGCCAACTTAAAGGAGAGAGTCTAGTCTGGACAGAGCATTTTGTAGGACACAGATTTGATAGTAAGCCAACTATTTTAAAAATCTTCATTCTTGCAAGCTAGCACATGACCTCTTTCCTAAGGGTGAGGAGACTCCAGAGGTACATATTTGCCATCTGGAGTGGACTGTGCAATTAATCTAGAAACCTGCATCATTGAAATTAATCATCATGATGAACAAGGAGAGCATGCTGGGGCAGGGAGGTCAGTTTCACTTGATAAGAATAGAATGCACATTCTAGCTGGGAATGTGCTGACATTCATTGCATTCAGGAAAGTTCTACACAAAGCCTCTCTCTCTGGAGAGGATTCCTGAGAAAGAGAAGGGCTCCCTGTGTGGCATAGAAATGAGAACCCCCTCAAAGCCCTGACTTTTGAAGGTGTCCAGAATCACAGTGATTCAATGCCATTGGATACTGCTCTTTTTCTTCCTGGAAGGGAAGCATCAGTCCATCAGTTCAAACCCCACAGGGTTTTCCTTGTTTGTCCTAATCACGTTAGAAGCAGAATGCCTAGTTAGTAATCAAGCACCAGTTGGAGATGTTTCCTACCAAACGTATGGTTTTAATTTTGAAGCTCTCCATTCATTGTTCTTTAGCACTATAAAGGGCTTGTAACCAGCTAACTGCTTCTCCTACTTTGGTCTGGGAAACTAAACACAAATCTGGCTTAAACTTCAATTGGGTTAGGGTCAAATTTTGTTGGTTTTTGTTAATGTTGTTACTTATTTTTGAAAGAGGCGTGGACAAAAGAAGGGCAAGAGTTGGAATGGTGTTTGAAGCCTGCTTGTGGTGTTTTGGGGAAACAGGAATATATCCCTAAAAAAGATATTTCCTTCAATATGGAAAAGAGTTCCTTATTGTTTCAATGGAGCTCTTGAAATCTGAAATGTTTAGGGAGCAGTAGAAATTTGATAGGGGATCATAGACTCAAGGGGATGAGAGAAGATTTGAAAAGACATAGAATATAACTCCTTGATTTAGTAAAACCATAATTGGTAGTTTTCCTTTAATGAGTCACGGCCAGGAAATAGATATTGTAGATGAGTCTAGGTCCTTGCACTTCTCAGCTTCTGTCATTTACAAATTCTACTTTGATGTCTCTGAAGATGACCTCTGAATGTGCTTAAGCAGAAGAAATGGCATCAAATAGAACTGGTTTAAAATCCCTGATTTGCTACTTAATTACTGTTTGAGCTTGCATAAGTTATTGAACCCTCTAACCCTCAATTTCCTCATCTATAAAATGGGATAATAATAACTACCCTACAGGGATCATTTTAAAACTAAATTAGATGATGCCATATAATATTTATATCTATATTCCTACTTTCCACCGTACACAGCACAAATTTTTTAAATAAAATAAAAATAAAAATATAATCTATAATATTTGAATGTAAATTTAAGATAATGGATGTAGTTTTGCTGAAATTAAATGCATTTACAATGTGAATTTGAAAGTTATATGAAGGTTTGTTTGAGTTTAGTCAGCCTATATCATCAAATTCCACTGTGTAAGTGTCTGGAATTTAATCAGAACCTGAAGAGATCTCTCAGCCTGTTTGCCATGGCATAATGGGTTGCCAGGTGCTATTTCACCTCTGCTGAGACTGTTGCTTGGATCAAAGAGGGCTCTTGTTTATCCAGCTCCCTATGAGACCGGGCAGGGTCACTGGTGACCCACCAGACTGAGCTCAGCCAGAGGGAACCTGTGTCTTGGTGCTCCACTGTGAACAGTCTCATAGACACCCATACTTGAGTGGGCTTAGGGACCCATACCCTTCTGAAATCCACTGAGATCCACTGAGAAATCTTCAACAGAGGAGTTATGTGTTAACTTTATCTTTTAGAGGACTCATGTTGGCAGCAGCTTGAGGATAGGCTGGAGTGGCTAAGAATGACAAGGGAGTGGCAATTGGATCGTAGAAATACTTCAAACTCAGGCACCTGGCATTTAAAACACAGCACTTCCAAGCGTCACCAGCTTTACCTGCTTCTATTTTCCAGTATGAAGCTTCTGCTCCTGCCAATATGTCTGTTGACCTTGTTGACCTTCCCTGAACACACACTGGGTCTCCCTGCCTGTTCAGCCCGTACTCACGTCTTTCTCTTCACTTACATATTCCCCTAGTCCTTATCAAAAATCCTAACCATTCTTTTAGGGTCCATCTTCTTCACTCAGTCTTTCTTAGTTTGTTCAAATTACCTAATATGATTCATAAATTACCTTGAATTGAGGTATTTACGTTCCATACTATGACTTGTCTCTTCCAGCAATTGGGTTCAAATGTGATGGCAGGCACACCTCTTGCACAAGTTGGTATCTTACCTGGTTTTAACTTATGATGGCTCACTGTTCAATGTTGGCACTCTACAATTTGCTGAATAAATAGATGACTAAATAAACCACCCATTGACTCATCTTATAGGCACCTCTATATAGCTGTAAGGGAATTATTTAGTAACTGCTTAAAATGTATCCAAATAGAATGTTTTACATTAGGTTCATAAGTGAAAAACAAGCTTGTCAGAGATCTTCAAATGAAGCTTATTTAATGAGTTATTTTTTTTTTAATCCTATACAATAATGGAAAACCACAGAAAGTGGATGTGATGGTAGTTTGAGAGCAACATTTTAATGGTTTATAAGAAAAGTAAAAAATAGAAGTGAACAATAAAAAGACTGAAATAATTTATCCTCCATATGTTTTGTTTTATGTTTGCTTTGCTTCTGGACAAGACACAAATGAAGTTGCAGATAAAAGATAGCCCTTTTAGTTGGTAAGAACAGGGCCCTGATTAGCAGCAATATACTAAACTATATAAAGCAATGAGTTTAAAGGTACTTTAGGAAACCTGAGATCTTCAATCAAGGCTGCAACTGTAAGTTTTTTTAAAAGCCACAAAAGAAGCCAAGTCTTTAGTAAAAGGGCTGTTTTGAAACATTAAATTTTATTTTAATTTCTGTCCTAATTTATACCAAATCTTCAAAGTAATCAGTACTTAGTCACATCTTAACTGTTATTCTTTTGATAATTTTTTTAAATAGAAAAGGCAGTTCTGATTAGTTAATGATCAAAATGTTTTTCAACTCTTCTATTATGACTCGGGAGATGGCAAACTATGTCCATCATTTTAATTTTATTTATTCCTAGTAAATTACCTTACAAAAATAAGGCATTTAATATGTATTTGGTGAGTGAGTGAATGAGTGAATAAAGAATGAAGAAATGATACTATCACTGAGTGACAGGTCTTTGAATGATGGGCTCAGATTCTCAAAGGAATTAAACAATCTTCATAGGCTCATGCTTGGAAATTCCATTTTTTAAAGGACAGAAAATGGCATAAAATCCTAGATGATCTTTTTTATTTATTTATTTATTTTTTTGAGATAGAGTCTTACTCTGTTGCCCAGGCTGGAGTGCAGTGGCATGATCTCGGCTCACTGCAGCCTCAATCTCCCAGGTTCAACTGATTCTTCTGCCTCAGCCTCCGCAGTAGCTGGGATTACAGACGAGCACCACCACACCTGGCTAATTTTTTAAAAAATATTTTTGGTAGACACGGGGTTTCACCATGTTGGCCAGGCTGATTTCAAACCCCTTACTGCAAGTGATCCACCTGCCTTGGCCTCCCAAAGTGCTGGGATTACAGGTTTGAGCCACTGTACCTGGCCCCTACATGATCTTATTCTCCAGGTATTAGGCCCCTGGTTCCAGGTCTGTCCTCACTTCTGACCTCTACCTCCTTTGTTCCTGCTTTGAGACTCCAGTCTTGCCATGGTTTCTTAGGCTTAGCTCTGTACCTGTGCTCCCAGATAGCTCTGGTCCGAGCTCTAATCCACAGATACAATTTACCTATTGTTTGTCAATAGATTAAATTGTTAGATTAGTCTGACGGGAAATGTTGTTCACGTAAAGTCAATATCTTGTTCTATTCCCATTATTTATTCAATGTGACAATTTTTTTCCCTTGCTATAAAAGTTGAGCTTAGAGGTCTTTAATTTTCAGAACCAAACCTTTTACCCTTTTATTACACAACCATTTTATGCTGGCTCTTTTCCCAGTGTCCTGGCACTTCCTTAGTTCCCCATGAAATGCTAAAGAGCTAAAGAGTAACAGATGTAACCCAGCAAAGGCCTCAACCAATTCAGCAAGTACTCTGTGAAGTACGTCATACTCCTCATAAGTTTGAGCACAGCTTCTTTACAACCACTCTACCGTTTGTCTCTTGCTCTCTTTCTGCGGCTCTGTCCTTATCTCTAGTTCATAGTTTGGTACTTTTTTTCTTTTTTCTTTTTCAGATGGAGTCTCCCTCTGTCACCCAGGCTGGAGTGCAGTGGCATGATCTCGGCTCACTGCAGCCTCCATCTCCTGGGTTCAAGCGATCCTCCTGCCTCAGCCTCCCAAGTAGCTGGGATTACAGGTGCCTGCCACCGTGCCCTGCTAACATATGTGTTTTTAGTAGAGACAGAGTTTCACCATGGTGGCCATGGTTGGCCAGGCTGTTCTCAATCTCCTGACCTCAGGTGATCCGCCTGCCTTTGCCTCCCAAAGTGCTGGGATTACAGGCATGAGCCACCATATCTGGCCCATAGTTTGGTACTATCTTACATTGTATCAAGGGTACAAAGATATGACTAGGTCTAGTGACGTATGTGGGCTTTGCTCAATAATGTCTTTTATAGACAGGGGAAGAGGCCACTGAAAGCTTCAGGCCTACATGGTTTTTATCTTACACAATTCCCACAGAGAGAGAGTCAGAGAGACTGGGTCCTACCACCAGTCCAAAAGTATGAGTCACTGTAGGAATAAAGTGCTAGATTGAGACTTCTGGTTCCTTGACAATAAAGATCAAAATGAAGTAGGTATCCAGCAGCCATTATGGATAATTCTAGTGTCTTACTCTCAGATATTATAAAATTCACTTTGAGAATTTCAATTAGCCATATATTTGAACATAAGAGGAAAATATATCCAGGAACAAGGTTATTATAAAGACCAACACCCAGGGCTGAGAAACCAAGTGTTTCAGCTGTGCTATTGAATAAATTCCATCAGGTGAATAAATAAGCCTGAAACAATAGCCCTTTCTGAGCCAGAGTTTACACAATACAGTACACAGCAAAGGTGAAAGACTCTCCGCAGGACGACTCTTTAGGAGTTTTCTCCTGTGTTGACCTTGTCTTGTCAAGGTGTTCTCAGTGGTAACCCAGCCTTGAGTTTTGCACAGGCATCATTTACAAGAGTTAATTGCCTCCCACCAGATAGCATTTACTCCACTGGTTATCTCCAAAGGAAAGAGCAACACTGTGTTGGAAGCTCGTGTTTAAGTAATTAAGTAGGGCACAAGTACAGCCAACTAAAACAGATTCAGTGCTCTGGCAGTATTGCAGAGAAGACAACAAAATCAGTGTGGTTCCTACTACTTGGCCCTTTGCCTTAAATGAAGTGTTAGATTCCCTATCTAGAGATTCTGCCCTTTGCTGGAAAGACCAATTGACTGGATGATCTAATCATTTTGCTCCCTTTGCCAACCTGTATGTAATCCATTGTCATCATTATTAAGCAACATCCACTGGAATTCTCTGGGAATGGTATAGGAAGTTAGAAATACAAACAGAGGGAACACAGCTTTCCCCTATGATGTCAGCTTCTGTTTTAGCCTAAATACTTTTAGAGGATATCCCAGTTAAGCCAGACATCTTGTTTACAATGGGGCAGTATTGCAGAGTGTGGGTGAGAGGACAATGCACTCACAGTACAAGCTACCACTGTGCAGTTGATTCTGTCAAAGTCTCATGTTACAGCTGATTAACTGGCTGCTTCTGACAGGGCCAAACATGACAAGCTTCTCCACCCTGAGAGAATCTGCAGACGGAATGCCATCTAAAAGGGAGCCTAAATAGACAGCTCTTTGATACATTACCATGGATCTTTTTGTCCCTGATTTTTATTAATCTTTTATATATAGAGAGCAGCACTTGACACGGATGACTACTGCCCTTGTGATTTCCTCGTGGGTTTTTCTAAACCTTGGAGCAATGAGGAAGTGAATGCAGAGTCTATGCCTTTATATGGGAAGTGAATTGGATTATTAGAGAAAATTCTCTGGAAAAACCGACCAACCAACCAGCAAGCAGTGATGGCTCTAGAATTTCCATAAAGGACTTAAACGGGGCAACTTTTTCGGGACAGCCAGGGAATTTGTCTTAAAGTTGTATAGCAAAGAAACCACCTTTACCTAGATAACATGGGGTGGTATGGTGGATATTGGAGACAGGCAAGAGACCTCTGAGCTATCTCTTGTCATCACCACCCTGTGTAAGTTTGACATACCTAAATACTTAAGGAACAAAGGCTTTATGTAAATTACAACTAAATACCCAGGTGTGAATCTGTCCAATGTCACCATTCAGGTGCTCAGGTTAAACAAAGACAAGAATAAATCCTCACAATCTTTTCACGTGAGCACTATTGCTTGCATCCTTTCTTCTTCCACATCCGTCCTGGTGTAAAGTAAGACTGATACATTTGCCATAGCCATAGAGCAAGTTGGTAGGGGTCTAGTTTATTAATCCTATAAACCTTGTGACATCTCAGGACAAGTGATTATACAATCACAGATGCCAAAAGGCTAGAGACTAAAACTGGTCTTGTTTAAATGTGAAAGGCACTCTCTTACAGAAAATCTCAAAAGAAGCTTCGGTTTTTAGTCGCTCCATGAGTTGGCTTTCACGTGAGAATAGTGCCCTCTGGTGCTTTTTTAAGTTCCTGCCTCCAAAACTGGCTAAGGAAAAGAAGTCCTTTGCAATTTGACCAACTTTAACAATTTATGGGAAAGGACTGACTGTTGTTAAAATAGTACTTTCCTTTTCCATTTTAAAACTGTGTTCTATGCTGTAAGACTATTCCCCATTGCTCTCATCTAGCATAAAACAAAGAATTTGTACTCCACCTGGAAAGATTAATGGAAGCAATAGTCAAATGGAAAACATGCATTTATTCCAGCTCCTCAACAATGATGTGACTCTGTGAAGCCAAACAATTCTCAAGAGAAGGAAGATACCAACCCTTCATTTGTAAGATTGAGTTCATTATTTTTACACTGAGTGAAGCTACAGACATAGGTTCATCTTCTGTGGAAGAATCTAATGTGGAAGAATCCGCTTTATTTCTTTCTCTTGCCTGATTGTCCTAGCCAGAATTTCCAATACTATATTGAATAGGAGTGGTAAGAGAGGGCATCCCTGTCTTGTACTGGGTTTCAAAGGGAATGCTTCCAGTTTTTGCCCATTTAGTATGATATTGGCTGTGGGTTTTTCATAAA
>NW_012114633.1:2211146-2212588 GCF_000951035.1 Colobus angolensis palliatus
GATATATATATATGATATATATATATATCAAAAATATATATATATATTTGTTATAGCAAGGAATTCCAAGCTGATGATGATCAGATAAAGCCTTTTTCTGGAAAGATTTATTACAACCCTCACTGTCTCCAGATAAGGATCCTGGCCTGCAATTTTGCGGATGAATCTATTGCCCCAACCAGTTACAGGTTGCCTCATTCCTTTTTTTTCTGGTGGGGGGTGTTATTATACTTTAAGTTCTAGGGTACATGTGCACAATGTACAGGTTTGTTACATAGGTATACATGTACCATGTTGGTGTGCTGCACCCACTAACTCGTCATTTACATTAGATATATCTCCTAATGCTATCCCTCCCCCTCTACCCTCCCCCCACTCCACGACAGGCCCTGATGTGTGATGTTCCCCTTCCTGTGTCCAAGTGTTCTCATTGTTCAATTCATACCTATGAGTGAAAACATGCAGTGTTTGGTTTTTTGTCCTTGCGATAGTTTGCTGAGAATGATGGTTTCCAGCTTCATCCATGTCCCTACAAAGGACATGAACTCACTCTATTTTATGGCTGTATAGTATTGCATAGTGTATATGTGCCACATTTTCTTAATCCAGTCTATGATCGATGGACATTTGGGTTGGTTCAAGTCTTTGCTATTGTGAATAGTGCCGCAATACACACATGTGCATGTGTCTTTATAGCAGCCTGATTTTTAATCCTTTGGGTATATACCCAGTAATGGGATGGCTGGGTCAAATGGTATTTCTAGTTATAGATCCTTGAAGAATCGCCACACTGTCTTCCAAAATGGTTGAACTAGTTTACAGTCCAACCAACAGTGTAAAAGTGTTCCTATTTCTCCACATCCTCTCCAGCATCTGTTGTTTCCTGACATTTTAATGATTGCCGTTCTAACTGGCATGAGATGGTATCTCATTGTGGTTTTGATTTGCATTTCTCTGATGACTAGTGATGATGAGCATTTTTTCATATGTCTGTTGGCTGCATAAACATCTTCTTTTGAGAAGTGTCTGTTCATATCCTTTGCCCAGTTTTTGATGGGGCTGTTTTATTTTTCTTATAAATTTGTTTAAGTTCTTTGTAGATTCTGGATATTAGCCCTTTGTCAGATGGGTAAATTGCAAAAATTTTCTCCTATTCCTTAGGTTGCCTGTTCACTCTGATGGTAGTTTCTTTTGATGTGCAGAAGCTGTTTAGTTTAATTAGATCCCAATTGTCAATTTTGGCTTTTCTTGCCATTGCTTTTGGTGTTTTAGTCATGAAGCCCTTGCCCATGCCTATGTCCGGAATGGTATTGCCTAGGTTTTCTTCTAGGGTTTTTATGGTTTTAGGTCTAACATTTAAGTCTTTAATCCATCTTGAATTAATTTTTGTATAAGGTGTAAGGAAGGGGATCCAGTTTCAGCTTTCTGCATATGGGTAGCTG
>NW_012114633.1:2213265-2218235 GCF_000951035.1 Colobus angolensis palliatus
TAAGAGAGGGCATCCCTGTCTTGTACTGGGTTTCAAAGGGAATGCTTCCAGTTTTTGCCCATTTAGTATGATATTGGCTGTGGGTTTTTCATAAATAGCTCTTATTATTTTGAGATGCGTTCCATCAGTACCTAGTTTATTGAGAGTTTTTGGCATGAAGGGCTGTTGAATTTTGTTGAAGACCTTTTCCACATCTACTGAGATAATCATGTGGTTTTTGTCATTGGTTCTGTTTATGTGATGGATTACGTTCATTGATTTGCATATGTTGAACCAGCCTTGCATCCCAGGGATGAAGCTGACTTGATCATGGTGGATAAGCTTTTTGTTGTGCTGCTGGATTTGGTTTGCCAGTATTTTATTGAGGATTTTCGCGTTGATGTTCATGAGGGATATTGGTCTAAAATTCTCTTTTTTTGTTGTGTCTCTGCCAGGCTTTGGTATAAGGATGATGCTGGCCTCATAAAACGAGTTAGGCCTCATAAAACGAGTTAGGGAGGATTCCCTCTTTTTCTATTGATTGGAATAGTTTCAGAAGGAATAGTACCAGCTCCTCTTTGTCCCTCTGGTAGAATTCGGCTGTGAATCCATCTGGTCCTGGACTTTTTTCGTTTGGTAGGCTATTAATTATTGCCTCGGTCTATTCAGGGATTCAACTTCTTCCTGGTTTAGTCTTGGGAGGGTGTCCAGGAATTGATTCATTTCTTCTAGATCTTCTACTTTATTTGCCTAGAGGTGTTGATAGTATTCTCTGATGGTAGTTTGTATTTCTGTGGGATTGGTGGTGATATCCCCTTTATCTTTTTTTTTTTTTTTTTTTTTGCGTCTATTTGGTTCTTCACTCTTTTCTTCTATGTTAGTCTTACTAGCGGTCTATCAATTTTGTTGATCTTTTCAAAAAACCAGCTCGTGGATTCACTGATTTTTTGAAGGTTTTTTTGTGTCTCTATCTCCTTCAGTTCTGCTCTGACCTTAATTATTTCTTGCCTTCTGCTAGCTTTTGAATGTGTTTACTCTCGCTTCTCTAGTTCTTTTCATTGTGATGTTAGGGTCTCAATTTTAGATCTTTCCTGCTTTCCCTTGTGGGCATTTAGTGCTATAGACTTCTCTCTACACACTGCTTTAAATGTGTCCCAGAGATTGTGGTATGTTGTATCTTTGTTCTCATTGGTTTCAAAACACATCTTTATGTCTGCCTTCATTTTGTTATGTACCCAGTAGTCATTCAGAAGCAGGTTGTCCAGTTTCCATGTAGTTGTGCGGTTTTGAGTAAGTTTCTTAATCTTGAGTTGTAATTTGATTGCACTGTGGTCTGAGAGAGTTTGTTGTGATTTCTGTTCTTTTACATTTGCTGAGGAGTGCTTTATTTCCAATTACGTGGTCAATTTTAGAATAAGTGTGATGCAGTGCTGAGAAGAATGTATATTCTGTTGATTTGGGGTAGAGAGTTCTGTAGATGTCTGTTAGGTCCCCTTGGTGCAGAGCTGTGTTCAAGTCCTGGATATCCCTGTTAATCTCTGTCTCATTGATCTGTCTAATATTGACAATGGGGTGTTAAAGTCTCCCATTATTATTGTTTGGGAATCTAAGTCTCGTTGTAGGTGTCTAAGAACTTGCTTTATGAATCTGGGTGCTCCTGTATTGGGTGTGTATATATTTAGAATAGTTAGCTCTTCTTGTTGAATTGATCCCTTTACCATTATGTAATGGCCTTCTTTGTCTTTTTTGATCTTTGGTGGTTTAAAGTCTGTTTTAACAGAGTCTAGGATTGCAACCCCTGCTTTTTTTTCTTTCCATTTGCTTGGTAGATCTTCCTCCATCCCTTTATTTTGAGCCTATTTGTGTCTCTGCATGTGAGATAGGTCTCCTGAATACAGTGCACTGATGGGTCTTGACTCTTTATCCGATTTGCCAGTCTGTGTCTTTTAATTGGGGCATTTAGCCCATTTACATTTAAGTTTAATATTGTTATGTGTTAATTTGATCATTAATATGTATCATTAATGTATCATTATGGTGTTAGCTGGTTATTTTGCCTGTTAATTGATGCAGTTTCTTCCTAGCATCAATGGTCTTTACAATTTAGCATGCTTTTGCAGTGTTGGTACCAGTTGTTCCTTTCCATGTTTAGTGTTTCCTTCAGGAGCTCTTATAAGGCAGGCCTGGTGGTGACAAAATCTCTTAGCATTTGTCTGTAAAGGATTTTATTTCTCCTTCACTTATGAAGCTTAATTTGGCTGGATATGAAATTCTGAGTTGAAAATTTTTTCTTTAAGAATGTTGAATATTGGCCCCCACTCTCTTCTGGCTTGTAGAGTTTCTGTCGAGAGATCTACTGTTAGTCTGATGGGCTTCTCTTTGTGTGTAACCTGACCTTTCTCTCTGGCTGCCCTTAACATTTTTTCCTTCATTTCAACATTGCTGAATCTGACAATTATGTGTCTTGGGGTTGCTCTTGTTGAGGAGTATATTTGTGGTGTTCTCTGTATTTCCTGAATTTGAATGTTGTCTTGCCTTGCTAGGTTGGGGAAGTTCTCCTGGATAATATCCTGAAGAGTGTTTTCCACTTTGGTTCTATTCTCCCCGTCACTTTCAGGTACACCAATCAAATGTAGATTTGGTCTTTCCCCATAGTCCCATATTTCTTGGAGGCTTTGTTTGTTTCTTTTTACTCTTGTTTTCTCATCTTTTCTTCTTGCTTTATTTCATTAATTTGACTTTCAATCACTGATATCCTTTCTTCCACTTGATCAAATGGGCTATTGAGGCTTGTGCATGCGTCACAAAGTTCTCATGCCATGGTTTTCAGCTCCATCAGGTTATTTAAGATCTTCTCTACACTGTTTATTCTAGTTAGCCATTCGTCTAACCTTTTTTCCAGGTTTTTAACTTCCTTGCGATGGCTTCAAATATCCTCCTTTAGCTTGGAGAAGTTTGTTATTACCGACTTTCTGAAGTCTATGTCTGTCAACTCATCAAAGTCGCTCTCCATCCAGCTTTGTTCCTTTGCTGGCAAGAAGCTGTGATCCTTTGCAAGAGAAGAGGCACTCTGGTTTTTAGAATTCTCAGCTTTTCTGCTCTGTTTTCTCCCCAGCTTTGTGGTTTTATCTACCCTTGGTCTTTGATGCTGGTGACCTACTGATGGAGTTTTGTCGTGGATGTCCTTTTTGTTGATGTTGATGCTCTTCCTTTCTGTTTGTTAGTTTTCCTTCTACTGGTCAGGTCCCTCAGCTGCAGGTCTTTTGGAGTTTGCTGGAGGTCCACTCTAGACCCTGTTTGCCTGGGTATCACCAGTAGAGCTGCAGAACAGCAAATATTGCAGAACAGCAACTACTGATGCCTGATCCTTCCTCTGGAAGCTTCATTCCAGAGGGGCACCCACCTGTATGAGGTGTCAGTTGGCCCCTACTGGGAGGTGTCTCCCAGTTAGGCTACACAGGGTTCAGGGACCCACTTGAGGAGGCAGTATCTTCCTTCTCAGAGCTCAAATGCCATGCTGGGAAAACCATTGCTCTCTTCAGAGCTGTCAGACAGGGACGTTTAAGTCTGCAGAAGTTTCTGCTGCCTTTTCTTCAGCTATACCCTGCCCACAGTGGTGGAGTCTATAGAGGCAGAGGCCTTGCTGAGCTCCTGTGGGATCTGCTCAGTTTGAGCTTCCTGGCCACTTTGTTTGCCTACACAAGCCTCAGAAATGGTGGAAACCCCTCCCCCTGCCAGGCTACAGCTTCACAGATTGATCTCAGACTGCTGCGCTAGCAATGAGCAAGGCCCCATGGGCATGGGACCTGCTGAGCCAAGCATGGGAGAGAATCTCCTGGTCTGCTGGTTGCTAAGACCATGGGAAAAGTGCAGTATTTGGGCAAGAGTGTCCCATTTTTCCAGGTATGGTCTGTTAAGGCTTCCCTTGGCTAGGAAAGGGAAATCCCCCCAACCCCTTGCACTTCCCGGGTGAGGCAATGCCCCTCCCTGCTTCGGCTTGCCCTCTGTGTGCTGCACCCACTGTCCAACCAGTCCCAGTGAGATGAACCAGGTACCTCAGTTGGAAATGCAGAAATCACCCATCTTCTGTGTTGATCACACTGGGAGCTGCAGACCGGAGCTGTTCCTATTTCACCTCATTCTTTAAAAAAGATCAAACTGCTGAATGATAAGAGGGGTGAAAGTAACTGTTCTGGTTCACATCCTCCAAAATACTTACATTCACCCACCTGACTATAAAGAGTAATATTTGGTTTGGTTCTCCTCTTCCTTCCTCTTCCCTTTCTCTCCCATTTTTGGGAGACTCCGAGTAGATAATAGTGACAGTGCATAGGATGATTAGGGCTGGGAAATATTGCTTTCAAACAGAGAAGGAAATTTGGCAGCATTCACACCTATAGATGTGTATTACTTAGTTAGAACAGTGTGGGTCTATACTGTGTTTTGGCTGTGTGTGTGTGTGTGTGTGTGTATGTGGTTAAGTTCTTTGAATTATACTAACAATTGAAATGCAGGTGATTTTTTCTTAAAAATCCAGATTTGCAGCTTCCTGTTAGATTCTCTGGCTGGATGCAGTGGCTCAAGCCCGTAATCCCAGACATTGGGAGGCTAAGGCAGATGGATCACTTGAGGTCAGGAGTTTGAGACCAGCCTGGCCAACATGGTGAAACCCCGTCTTTACTAAAAATATTTAAAAATTTAGCCAGGCATGGTGGTGCAGGCCTGTAATCCCAGCTACTGGGGAGGCTGAGGCAGGAGAATCATTTTAACCTGGGAGGCAGAGGTTGCAGTGAGCCAAGGTCATGCCATTGCACTCCAGCCTGGGCGACAGAGTGAGACTCTGTCAAAAAGAAAGAAAGAAAGGAAAGATGGAAGGAAGGAAGGAAGGGAGCAAGGGAGGGAGGGAGGAAGGGAGGGAGGGAAAGAAAGAGAGAAAGAGAAAGAAAGGAAAGAAAGAGAAAGAAAGAAAGAAAGAAAGAAAGAAAGAAAGA
>NW_012114633.1:2218365-2266499 GCF_000951035.1 Colobus angolensis palliatus
ATAGGCCCCATCATCTGGTTGTCCCAGGAGGGCTTTGAGTTCACAGTGCTTGATTTAGGGGCCACTCTTTATTGGATGGCACCAATATTTCAGACTGTTAATATTCAGACCTCTGAGTGCTGGTGCTGAACTTTGGAGGGGTTCTATCGCATATTAATCTAAAGCCCTATCAGCTCCATCTCACTTCACCTACTTTGTTCCCCCCAACTATAAAACAAATTTCATCCTGTCCCTTCTCACCCTCTTCTGCACAATAGCCCGGTACAGAATGCTCACAGCTCAGAGATGATGTATCTTCTAACATCTCCACCCATCTCTCCCCATAGTGACTCTAGCACTAAAAAAGTTGGGTCAGAGTAACAGAGTCATCATACCACAGTTACTCAGAAGGAAGACACTGAAGCTCCCACGAGGGCCTCAGATGTCCCACAAGGTACATTCAAATTAGAAAAATCATTTCTTCCTCCAATTGGCTGCAGCCCTGCACCAACACTTATGTCTTGGGAACTGAAGCACAGTTTAGATTTCAGTCCTCACTCATCCCCTTCAACCAGTCACTCTTGCATAATGAGCAAACTAAACAGCTATTCTCAGAGACACTGATGCCAACTAATCTTGTTTGTAATGACCCTCCATAAATCTTTGGTTTAGATTATTCTTCTCCCTGTATAGAAGGATGCCAGTCTTAGTACTGGGTCCAGACCTGACCTTCTCTAAGCAGGCTGAGCATCACTGTTCTGCATACCTGAATACAGTTCTTTCATCCTTCACTTTTTTTATTAAACTCATCTTCTGGCTTTTTCTGACTACTTCAGTTCATTGTGGTCATTCTTCTGAATTCCTGTGGCATTTACATTTAGCATTGCTATTCAACTGAGCATTATTAATTTCATATGCTTATTTTGTCTTCTCTGCCAATTCAACCCTAAATTATTCTCATTGTGATGTATGAGCTCAGTAAATATTTCATACTGAATTGAATAGATTTCCAACAAGTACAAACTCTAGCACCTAAAATAGTTTCAGGGGACTTCTTCCTTTGGACATAATAGATTAACAGGGATTAGGGTTGCCAGATAAAAATTCTGGAAGCCCACTGAAATTTGAATTTCAAACAAACTTATACTATAAATATGGGTCATATATATACTGAAAAAACTATTCGTTGTTGGTCTGACATTCAAATTTAACTGGCAGTCTTATTTTGTTTTCTTTTGCTAAATCTGGCAACCCCTCCATAGTGGATTACCCACTTATGTTAAATACACAGCTAAGCAAACAAACACAAACCGTGAAACAATGATTTTTCAGAAATTGACAAAGAGGCAGTGCAAGAGAAGTGAACAAATGAGGCAATCTTTATTATTCTCCTAGCTTACTTTCTAGAGAAAGTTTCCAAGCTCCAGCACAGAAAGAGGAAACTTGAATAGAGCCTGGCATTCTCTCAGAGTTGAAGAGGCAGAGTTGAGAGTTTGGTGAGGCCAACCTGGCCAGAATTTACAGGGCAGAGTACCAGGAAGAAGACTGCAAAAGGCTCCCCTTGATTCTTCAGCTAAGTACTGAATAGTCCATGTTTGCAAAGGAACTACTCAAAGATGAGGGGTGGGGAGGAATCACTAAAGAGGAGTAAGTGGAAAAATTTCTGGAGCTCACACAAGGCTAGGCATAATTTATATTTTCAACAGCCAGGTGGAAAAAGCTCTTCATACATGATGAAAGCAGAAATTGTTAAATTGGATAAAAAGGCGAGACCCAATTATATGCTACCTACAAGAAATGCATTTCAAATATAAATAAATAAGTAAAAAGTAAAAGATTGGGAAAATAATATATCATGCTCACACTAATCATAGAAAGTTGCTGTGGCTATATAAATATAAGACGAAGTAGATGTCAAGAGCAAAAAATATTAACAGGGATAACAAGGGTCATTTCATAAAAGTAAAAGGAAAATCATCAAAAGGACAAAACAATTCTAAATGTTTATGCACTTAATAGCAGAGCTTCAAAATACGTGACATGAAATGTGAAAGAACTGAAAGAAGACAGACAAATCCAGGATTATAGCTGAAGATTTAAATATTCCTCTGATAATACATTGAATAAATGGGAAGAAAATCAGGAATGATATAGAAGACTTGAATAATACTATCAACCAACTTGACCTCACTGAGACTGCAAAAACTCTTCACCCAACAGCAGCAGAGAACACATTCTTTTAAGTGTCCTAAACATTGACCAAAATATCCTCAGCCATAGAACAAGACTCAATAAATTTTAAATAATTCAAATAACAAAAAAGTATGTTATCTAACCACAATGGAATTAAATTAAAAATGGATATGAGAAAAATATTGGAAAATGATCCATATGTTTGGAAAGCAAAAGTCACAATGCTAATTAATTAATTAATTAAAACCCAAACATCATAAATCAAAGAAGAAATCACAAGGGAAATTTTAAGTAGAATAAATGAAAATTAAAATACAACATATCAAAATTTGTTTGATATAGCTTAAGCAATGGAAAGGAAGAAATATATAGATGCTTATATCAGGAAAGAAGAAAGATCCAATCAATGACCTAAGTTTCTGCCTTAAAATATATAAGACCTGTAATCTCAGCATTTTGGGAGGCTAAGGCAGGCGGATCACAAAGTCAGGCATTTGAGACCAGCCTGGCCAACATGGTGAAACCTGGTCTCTACTAAAAATGCAAAAATTAACTGGGCATGGTGGTACGTGCCTGTAATCCCAGCTACTTAGGAGGCTGAGGCAGGAGAATCACTTGAAACTGGGAGGCGGTGGTTGCAGTGAGCCAAGATTGTGCCACTGCACTCCAGCCTGGGTGACAATGCAAGACTCTATCTCAAAAAAAAAAAAAAAAAATATATATATATATATATATGAAAGAAAAGCAAACTGAAACAGAAGTAAATAAAAGAAAATGAAGAGTAGAAATCAATGAAACAGAAGGCAGAAACACAATAGAAAAAATCCATGAAACCAAAAGTTTGTTCTTTGAGAATATAAATAAAATTGATAAACTTTTAGTAAAACTATCCTGGGAGAAAAAAAGGAAGACACAGACTACCAATATCAGAATTGAGAGAGGTGAGATTATTACAGATTTTCTAGCTATTAAAAGAATAACTGGAATAAAAGGGAATTAAAAGAATAACTTGCTAAAAGGGAATATTATAAACAACTTTATGTCTCTAATAACAGCCTAGATGAAATATATAAATACTTTGAAAGACACAAACCGGCAAAGCTCACTCAAGAGAAAATAGGTAACCCAAGTAGTCCTAGATCTAATAAGTTGAATTTGTAGTTTAAAAATTTCCCGCCAAAAAACTCCATTCAGAGATTACTTCACTGGTGATTTTTTTCAAACATTTAAGGAAGAAATAATACCAATTCTACCCAAGCTTCCAGAAGACATTACAAGAAAAGAAAACTGTAGACAAAGTGTTTCCAGCCCATGGGCTGCATATGGCCCGGGACGACTTTGAGTGCAGCCCAACACAAAAACGTTATGAGATTGTTTTAAAGCTCATCAGCTATTGTTACCTTTAGTGTATTTTATGTGTGGCCCAAGACAATTCTTACAATGTGGCCCAGGGAAGTCAAAAGATTGAACCATGCACTGATCCTCTCTTTTTTGGAATTCATGTTTAAGTCATCGAACTTATTTCCTCTATAGCTCTCTGAGCAAGTTATTGCTTTTCTCATAAGAGCAGATAAGAGTTTTAGTAATGCAGAATGGTTATGGGCATTGTTTCTGAGTCAGACAGTCCTGCGTTTGAATCCCAAATCTGTCCTTACCTCTGATTAGCCTCACTAAAGCTCACTAAACCTCTGTCCCCTTATCTGCCAACTGGAGAAAATCTTGATATTTAATCCTGTGGAGTGCTATGAGGATTAACTAAAACAATGCATGTGAAGTTCTTGGCACTATGTCTGGCTTGGAGGTATATGAATATGATTTGTAAATTGCAACGCTTCTGAGATGGCAGTAGAGGGAGCAGAGTCATTGGGAACTGGACTTCAGAAAATTAACAAGATTGATATTAAGCCCTTTTACAAGACAATGTTCCTGTTCTGATAGAGCTAGAGCAACCTGCACATAGATGAGTTGATGAGATTCGCACCAGGCCATCTTATCCCAATAATCCTTGCTGTCCCACTCATGCGGCACTAACATATGCAACCAGGGAACTCAACGCATCTTTCTGTGTGTGCATATTGTCTGTCCAACCTCCAACTCCAGCTCACCCCAGTTCCTCAGGACACTTAAGAGAGGAGAGGAGAAGTATGGTGATACCACAAAACTGAAACCAGCAAATGTTTATATTTTTTGTACAAAAATTGGGAGAAGGTGGAGCTGGTTTACTTCTCTTACAGCAGCAAGAGTGATATCCTCTCTCTTCCTCTCTCTGTTTCCCACAAAAGCAGCTCCACTGGGCAGAGTGGGAAAAGCACAGTCAGAACTGATTTTGAATCTACCCTGTCTTCTATTTACGACTGTCAACCTGCCTATCCCACCCAGCCTCTCTTTATCTCCATTTTCCGCTCTGTACAGGAAGGTAGCAGAGAAGTTGGAGGGTTAACCTGGTGACTGCCAAAGTTACCCATAACTTGTTTATTATTCTATTATTAACAGCTATTGATTCAGCATTTAACCTGATCCCATTTCTTACATTATATCTTTGACTCTTCCCAGTAATTTCAGGTGGGATATAATATCTCCACTTTTATAGACAGGGAGTTTTGGGGTTAGAGAAGTTAGATAACTTATACAACTTTGTACCGCTAGAAATTGACACACCAGAACTAGAATCTACTTTTCAGAAAGTCTTTAATCTGGGATTTTCTTCTTAGGATGATGCAGCAAAAAAATGAGATATAGGACTTATCACCAGGGCAACTGAGTGGCTGTTTTAGAAGGGAGACAGGAATCTGTGGGGGCCTTTGAATTTGGAAAACCTTACAGGGGTTTCATTTTACCATTTGGTTTGTTCTTCATTTTACTTCGAATTTCTTTTTTTTTTTTTTTTTTGGTCTTTGTCTCTGAGGGACTGATGAGGCCAGGGCCAGTGTAGGGCCAAGAAACTGAGGACCTGCTTATTTAGTTTTGATCCTAAAAAAGAGAAAAAAATTGGACATAGAAGTGCCCTTTCTTAGATGTCTTGCTCCACTCATGAAATAGAGAAGGAACACAGAGGTTCAAGGCAGAAGCTTTAACTAAGAAAAAAGTGTGCATTTGGGCAAGTCCCTGAAGATGGACATCTCTGGCTAAACAAGCCACAGTTGGCAGCATATGGCAAAAAGAGCAATGGTTCTTTAAGTGTTAACATGGAGATCCCTGGGAGTGGCTCCCGAGATCTTTTTAGGGCATCTGCAAGGTTAAACTATTTTTATAATAATACTAATACGGCAAGGAAGTGGTGCCAAATTATACTAGCAGTTGTATCTTTCACCACCATACACTTACAATAAAAATTTTAAAATGCCAGTTTGACTTAAGAATGTTTTTGATGAAGCAGTAAAAATTCTTAATTTTATTAAATCTCAGACCTTAAGTACATGTCTTTTTAATATTCTTTGTGATGAAATGGAAAAGGCACATATTAAAGGATGGTGATCATCTCAAGGAAGAGCACTTGCGTGATTGTTTGAGTTGCCAAGATGAGCCTGTCACTTCAAGAAAAACAACTGGCAGTATCTGTTGCCAATAATAAAACTGAGCTTTCAGGCTCTCAAAAATTAGAATTTGGAGAGCTTGTATCCATCATCATGAGCTTGACTGCTTCCCAGTATTTAAACTACTTTACATGATGAGATCAACATTGATATGACTTGAATTTCTGAATATTGTATGATGAAATATGTCAGCATTTAGAAAATCTGCATACTTCAGTGGACTAATGTTTTTCAAATGACCAGTGTCTGACATTGCAAAATAATTTGTGGGTAATATTCAAAATATATACAACAAAATATTTGAATGTAACAGTATACATAAAGTATATTGATAAGATTTCAGATTTCACAATGCAACTAGCCCTTCAGAAACTACCACTCGTTAAGTTTTGATGTGATATCAAAGAAGAATAATTATTTGAAAAGGTCATTATAATACTCCCCTTTTCCAACTACATAAATGTGTGAGTCCATACTTTCTTCAAATATGTCAACCAGAATAATACTTTGCAGCAGATTAAGTGCAGAAACAGATATGAGAATCCAGCTGTCTTCTCTCAAACCAGACATTAAAGAGATTTCTAAAATGCCACTTTTCTCATTAAGTTTTTTGTGCTGGAAGATATATTTGTTTTTCCTAAAACATGTTTAACACATAGTGGGTTTATTATTGTCATTTTAAAGGAATAAATTAAATACAGATTTTCATTTTTTCTCAGATTTAAGTTTTAACACAGTAAATAAAAATTTCATCCAGAACAGTAATACACAAACATTCCTTGGGTTTGTCAACAATTTTTAAGAGAATAACGGCATCTTGAGAACAAACAGTTTAGGAACTGCTGTCGGAGCCCCAAGGTAAGGCCCTGAAAAGGAAGAAGAGAACAAACTCTGTTTTGTACAGACGGCACTCAACAATTGAATATGATAATGATAAGGACATGTAAAACCAGTGTGACTAACACTATGAGGCAGGAAGTGAAAAGTGCTGAATAAGTGGTCTAAATGTGCACTGTCCAACATGGCAGCCACTAGCCACATGTGGCTTGGAATGTGGCTAGTCCTAACTGACATGCCCTGTAAGAGCTAAATACACAGCAGACTTCAGAGATTGAGTATGAAATAAAGAATGCAAAGTATCTTATTAATAATTGTTTATGTTGATTAGATGCCAAAATGTTAAGATTCTTGTATATACCGGGTTATTTACAATATTAAAATTAATTTTACCTGTGCTTTTTTCCTTTTTAATGTGGCTATGAGAAAATTTGCAAGTACATATGTGGCTTGCGTTTTATTTCTCTTGGAGAGCGCTGGTTTGGACAGGAAGTATGACAAGAGTTTGGAGCAGGGAAACATTGCTGTGGGTTCGGGTCATCGGGAAGTCTTCACTGAGAACTATAGGATTTCACTAAGTAGGTAGGCTCAGGAAGGAATATCCAGTTGAAGAAAGCATCGGTAGTGAAAAATGAGGTTAATCTTGGTAGCTGAGGTGACTGTTTTGGGTCATATTGTGGGCTCTTATAGGAGAGAAAAGTTTCCTGGGTAGGTCGGGACCAAACCGTACAGAACTTAAAGTGCCAAGAATTTGGATTTTTTTCCTATAGGCAGTGACAGCTTCCCCCGAAGAAAATCAGACTTTGCTTAGTAGCTTATGGACTAGCCTGAAATTGGCACTTTCTCATGTAGGGTCAGAGCAGCATAAATTCCTGGAAACTGTCCACTGAACAAGCAGTGGGGACCAGGCCTACTTAACCAGGAAATTTAGAGTGATATGGAAAGTGTGACTTTGGGTTGATTGACCTGTTTGGGGGTGGGTTGTAAGTTTAAGCACATGATAATAATGTCACCTGGAAGAGAAGAATCCAGAGAGTGTACCTGTGTGATACTGGTCAGGGGAGAGGGAGGCAGGCGTTTTACCTTGGTATATTGCTCTAAGCATGTGTATAATCAAATTGAGTGACACTTTCTACCTTTCTTTCCGTCTGTCTGCCTTTATTTTTGCCTTTATTTTATTAATTTTACTTTTTTAAACATTTTTATTGATTTTTTAACACACAGTGGGGTTTTACTGTGTTGCCTGGGTTGGTCTCAAACTCCTGGGCTCAAGAAGTCCTCCCATCTCGGCCTCCCAAAGTGCCAGGATTACAGGTGTGAGCCACCACGCCTGCACTTGTCTTTATTTTATTGAACGTTTATAGGGCCCCTACTGTGAATCAAGGAGTTAAGAACTAACTCCAAGGAGATGAAATTAAAAGACCACTGAGGTGGGAAGGGAAACACCTGGGCTCTTATCGGGCTCCATGGCTAACTTACTGAGTCATCTTGGTCATCTCACTGGGTCTCTTCAGATATGAAAGAGGATTTAGCATTAGATGGGACGAAGACTTCCTCCAACTCTGTGATTCTAGAACAGGCTGATGTCACAAAGGGAGAAGAACGCACCGCAACAACCAGGGGCAAGGCCACTCAGGGAGAGTAGGAGGAGGCTGGGCCAGGAAGGGCAGGCACTGGTGGCCTACCCAGGAGTTGGCCCAAACCTCTGGGTCAGGTCACCCTTCTCAGAGTGGGCGGGCCCCGCTGGAATTGGAGCCCAGTAAGGTCTACGAGTTTGGTGTTTTAATCCTGGCTACCCACCCCTTCCAGCCCAGGGGTGGCTCACCAGGCTGAGTGGAGTCTTATATTAGGGAGAGAGGAAGCTGAAGAACTGAGTTCCAGGTAAGTAACTTTGCAGCGGATCTCGGACTGTCTAAGGAAACCACTGAAGAAGATGTGCACCCCGCCCCTCCCCTTTCTCCTGGCACTCCTGAGCCACCTGCAGTTGCGGGAGCGGCTGGGAAGGATAAGAGGGAAGAGGACGCCCGATGAAGGGGCTCCAGTTTCAGCGTGTTAGCATTTCTAGAATAAAGAGTGGGTGGGAACTGACCCAAGTAAAGTCCCAGAGACTCGAACACTGACGCACAGGAAAGCCTCAAGTGGGAGGAGAAATGCAAATCCCCTTCTGACGATGGCGTCAGCGGCCTTCTCCTAGGGACTGCGAGGGGCGCTTCTGACTTTGGACTTGAGCACCGCCTGGGACCTGTGCTGAGAGAGCGCTAGGTAAGTGGCCAGACCACACCTTCTCGCTCCCTCTCGCGAGGAGGACACGCTTATTATGCAGGGTGCTCTGAAGTTTTGCTTTCCCTTGGCGTTTTAACTGTTGCTTCATTTTAACCTGCCTGGGGAGGGTTATTATAGAAGGAAGCGCCCGACTCCACGACCCACAGATGCGCCCTGGTACGGGCTCTCCGCGGAAACCGCCCCGCAGGCCCGCACCACTGTGCCCGGGCGAATCTCCCAGCCAGGGCCGGGGAGCTGCGGCGGCTGCGGAGGTGTGTCCTCGCGGAGGCTGAAAGTGAGCCCCTCTTCACTTTCTTAGCCAGCTTCTCTAGAGCTGTGATGTCTGACATTAGATTAGCTACCTGGGTTTCAGAAAAAAGCTCGCAGCTACGGCAGCCGGTGACTGTGGCTTTGATGGGCGCGAGTGACATTTTAGGGCAGGTCATCTCCTTTTGCAAGCTACAGGCCACAGAGCCAAAGCGGCACCACCAGCTCACAGACAGTGGGACAAAATGCCCCTTTAGTGGGTTCTTCTAGGAACTGCATGCAAAAAGAACAGACAGGCACTCAGTTTTCAGAAGCAACATACACAGTTTTCACGAGAAAGTAGTCCCTAGACAGTGAAAGCAAAGAAACCTGCTGAAGGATGTCTAAAGGCGTTCTCAGAGGCTGCAGTAGAAAATGTCCTAGGAATATGTATTCCTCCTTCTTCCTTTTTTCAGCTTTGAATTCAGCTCTCCGAAAGACTCAGATCTTAGGAGTGATTTTTTTTCGGTGTTTATTTTTATTTTTTAAAATTTTCCTTTTATTTTTATTTGACACACAATTGTAAATATTTATGGAATATAGAGTGATATTTCAATAAATATAAACAATGTATTATGATCAAAGGATAAACAGCATATCCATCACCTCAAACATTTATCATTACTTTGTGTTGTGGACATTCAAAGTCCTCTTAGCTTTTTGAAAATATACACTAAGTCACTGTTAACCATATTCATCCTAGTGTTACAGCACTAGAACTTATTCCTCTCATCTACGTGTAAGTTTTAGTCAGAAAATACGTTTTCATCCAGATCATAGCAGGGGTTTAACAACAGTATGATCAAAAATTGTAATGCTATTTTCAACTCCTGTTCTCTGTTGTCATTAAAATAAATTGATAGATAGGACAATGTTGATAGTAGCATGGGAACAAATGTTCCAATTTTGTGTGGAATATATATGTCTCTCTCCCATATCTGGAAAGACAAATAGTTCAGGCTCAGGAAACCTCAGATTGCCCCTTAGAAGCCTCACACATTAGGCAGGCGTCATTTCGCCTATTTGATCTTCAAGTTTTTCCTTTTTAAAGTTGACATACTACTTATATCCACCTACTCTATTCATAGCAATGTCAGGAGTGCCACTCATTCTTCATTTAACAAGCATTGATTGAGCATTTACAATATGCTAGAATTGTAAAGTGTAAAGGTTTTCATAAATATAAAGTGATATGCAAATAAAACATTACCTCTTTTCCCACTTGCTTTCTCTTTAGCAAAACATTGGCAACATGTTTTTCTATAAATTTTAAGTCATTTTTCAGGAGCTCAGGGAAAAGGTGCTCAAAATGATTCCATTTGAAATCTGAAGAATATGTATATGAAATATATGAAGTTACCCTGGTGTTCTATAGGCAAAAGGAAACCCTAGCCTATCTATGAAATGTGTTGAAATGTTATGGCGATTAATCACGTAAAAGGGGGTTTGGTGTTTTTATTTGACTTAGAATTGCTGACAAAATAATCAAAATTTTGACTTTGGAAAACATGAAATGCTGTAATTTCAAGCAGGCAGCGTCATACTAATTTTCCTAAGTTAGGAAATACTTCTACAGCTTCTAAATTGGCCAGAGTGGGGTTACAAGGGGGAAATGCGTACTTTTGTTTTATGATGGCTGCCAAATAGGTATCAAGTGTGGTTTCTTACTCCTTAAGTAATTTGAGGGTTTAACCACTATCAGATGTTTCTCAGAGACAAAAAGACTACATCCTTTAAGAGCTCTGCCCACCCATAGTGGATCCTCACAGAGAGAAATAAAACACATTCACTGGTTCAGAAATATTTTTAATTAAAAAAACTGGAGCCCACGAAAATGCGTACATAAAATTCTTCATGAAGCTAAGACATAATTGGATTAGAAGTCAGGAACATAAAGCTGACTCTAGAAGCCAGACAAATCTGAAATAAATAAAACAGAAATTTGGCAACTTCATATAAAAGAAGCCTTTTGGGGGATTGGTCCTCGCATATAAAGTCTTAGAGGGTTTTAGGAGGTGTAGCAAATGTCAAATACATTTCCCTTCAAGTTGCTCCAAGTCTAAGTGTAGAGGGGACAAGAGATAGGGAAAGAGCTTGTTGGTAATAGAAATTCACGTAGATAGCTGTGGGCAGGATGTGGGCTGTTTGGGGGAGCGGGAGCAGGAGTGAAAGCTTCCTGGAGCAGGTGGAACAGGAGTTCATTTTAGAGCAAGGAAGGCTGTACTTTAGGGGCGCAGAAAGAAGGCTTCTCCCTTCATTAGGGTTGAATTATGAAAAAAAAAAGTGAAATTTTTGTATCCTTGGATATATTAGAATTCAGTCATAACATTGACTAATTCTAAGGAAAAAAGAAAATATGTACTATAGGGCTATGAACAATATTTTAAAACTCTAATTCTACCCCTTCTTTTATAGCATGTCTCAGTGGAATCAAGTCCAACAGTTAGAAATCAAGTTTTTGGAGCAGGTGGATCAATTCTATGATGACAACTTTCCCATGGAAATTCGGCATCTGTTGGCCCAGTGGATTGAAAATCAAGACTGGTAGGATCAAACATATTTTCCCTAGAAGTTGATGCACAAATGCTTGATGCTCTATCCCTGTGAATTTATATTATGGTCCACTTTTGACTCAGTAGATGCATTCTTTTCAGATAGAGAACTTTCTCAAGAATTTGAAAAGCCTTCCCAAAGAAAGGGAATCATTGTCCTTTCTAGTTCCATTCATTGTAAATGAAAAATTAATGGTTCTAGTGCTTTGTTTCTCTGTAAACAAAAGCCCAAATAATTTTTCATGTATTAAAAAAAGAAGCAAATCAATTGATTGTCAGTTCTGTATCACAGACTGAATGTAAATCAGTATTTTTTCTCAGTAAGATTCTTCAAAGCTCTATTCACCTTATACCATTTAATTTTTTTTTTCATTCGGCCGTCTTTTTTATTGTGGTAAAATACACACGACATAAAATTTACGATTGTTCTTGGTGTACTGTTCAGTGGCATTACATATATTCACATTATTATGCAACCATCACCACCATCCATCTGCAGAACTTTTTCAGCTTTCCAAACTGAAACTCTGTAATCTTTAAACAGTAACTCCCTAGTCCTCCACCACCAACCCCTGACGATCACCATTCTATTTTATGTCTCTGTGAATTTGACTACTCTAGGTACTTTATATAATTGGAATCACACAATATTTGTCCTTTTGTAACTGAATTATTTTGCTTAGTGTAATGTTTTCAAAATTCATTCATGTTTAACAGGTGTCATATCAGAATTTTCTTCCTTTTTGAAGCTCAATAATATTCCATTGTTTGTATGTATCACATTGTGTTTTATAAATTTATCTGTCAATGGACATTTGGGTTGTTTCAACCTTTTGGCAATTGCTAATAACTCTGCTAGGAATATTGGTATGCAAATATCTGTTTGAGTCCCTGCTTTTAATTCTTTTGGGTGTATACCCAGATGTGGAATTGCTGGATCATATGGCAATTTTATGTTTAATATTTTGGGTAACTGCCATGCAGTTTTCCACAGTGATTGACCATTCTACCTTCCCACCAGCATTGCACAATTTCCCTGTATCCTCACTAACACTTATTTTCTGTTTGTTTTTTTTTTCCTTTTTATAATAGCCCCCCTAATGGGTATGGAGAGGTATCTTACTCTGATTTTGACTTGAAATTCCCTAATGATTAGTGATGTTGAGCATCTCTTCATGTTTACAATTTAATTTTTAAAAACTTCTAAATACTTATCACCGTGTAATAGGTTTATTGCTTTAAAATTAGTATGGTAAAAAAGTAGACATTTTACCAAGTTGTTTTCTGTTGTGTAATAATCCTTTATTTTTTTTTTAGGGAGGCGGCTTCTAACAATGAAACCATGGCAACAATCCTTCTTCAAAACTTGTTAATACAACTAGATGAACAGTTAGGTCGTGTTTCCAAAGAGAAAAACCTACTCTTGATACACAATTTAAAAAGAATTCGGAAAGTCCTTCAGGTGAGAATGCATTCTACTTTTCGAAAATATTTGGATATATGAGTCTTAAATTCAGTTAAAAAATTAAATATGTACCCTTATATTATTTTCAAATGAAATTCAGGGGAAAAAAATTGAGTTATCTTACCACTTACAAATTTTTTGCTCAATTTTATTACCCAATATTTTTTCATGAAATGTTGAAAGTAAAATACACTAAAAATGTAGTGTATAAAATACATTACAAGTGTGTTGCATGTGGGACTTGCATGTGTCTTGTTTACTAGCTATGATCCAGTTCAACAGTACAGCTTCATGGCTCTCCAGCAGCCCTCCCTTGCCTTTGTCTCCTATGTAACAAGTTAGAGTTAGTATTGTTCTCATTCCTAAATGGGAGCATCATGAGTGAATGTATCCTTCCAGATTTGGTTCAGATCTCACTCTCCTTTAAAAGTGTTCTTTGGTACTCTCTGGTTCAGCCAGGCAGAGCCCATCTGTGTGTGTTTCCTCAGCACCAGAACACATCAGTACTGTGGCATTTATATTCGATATTAATATTAGATATTATTGCTATTTCTATGTGTTCAACATCTCCCCGTATCATGAGTTCCTTGAGGCAAGGACTTTAGTGTTCAACTTTGAATTTCTAGCACCCAGCATAAGTCTGGACTTGTGGTAGATAAGCAATGTTTACTGATTAAGGGGTGAGTAAATGAAGTAAGTGAATCAGGGATCTAAAGAATTGAAGTAAGTGAATCAGGGATCTAAAGAATTAAAAGCAGGCTAATATGGAGCTACACCCAGGAGTGCTAATGTAATAAACCCTGACCATGGACTGCTATAATATTTACTGAGTGCGTATACAACATATTAGATAACAGAAAAAGTGCTTTGTGCCATTTTTCATGGAGATATTTTTAGAATCCAAAACCTACAATTAGCACATTTTTAGAACATTTTAGCTAGACTGTAACAGAAATGTTCTTGGCATAACATTTGTGAGAGTGACAAATATATTGTTTTTCCTATTGCTGTCTGGATTGCACTGAGCTATCTTTGCTCTTGTAATCCCCTACAAATCTGCAAGACTCTTGACAAGAAACAGGACAATAGCATATTGCTGACAAAACAGGATTTTTGGTAGCAAACAGAAATCTGTCTTTTATGGAGACAAGTCATTTAATAGTGGCCTCATTAGCTTAGTGCTTTAATCTGTAAACCTAAAATGGAGATTGGCATGCCATGGCCCACAAGTCAAAAGGCCACTGCCCATTTTCGTGTGGCCCATGACTAAGGATGGTTTTTATATTTTTAAGTGATTGGAAAAGAATAAAAATAAAATAGGTCATACAATTTAAAATAATATTTCCGACACATGAAAATTATATGAAATTCAAATTCCTGGTTTTTGTTGAAACACAGCCACACTCATTGATTGACATATTGTTATATGGCTGCTCTTACACTATAATGGCAGAAGTTGTGATAGAGACAGCATGACCTACACAGCCTAAAATATAAATATGTGTGCATATTATACATGTCTAAGTGTGTATATATATATGCCTCATATTCACGTGTGATATATATGTATATCATATTTATATGACCATTTATAGGGAAGTTTGCTAACTCTTAGCCTATTAGTAAAGCGTCTTTAGGTCACTTTGCTAGATAAGCACAGATGGGGAAAATATTAATAGATGATGTATGGTCCTTGGAACCAAGAAGCTCTGGGTTAAAAATCTGACCCTCAAATGTAGCTTTAAGCAAATCACTTTAATCTTCTGCCCTGTATCTTTTAATATAAATAAAGATGATTATTTAGCTTTTGGAATTGTGACGAAGGCTGGCGTTTTTCTTCTGGCAAGAAGTAGGCATTCAATAAATGATTCTTGTTGTTGTTGGTAGGGAAAATAGCAGGATTTCCTTAATGTAAATCAGGGATAAGTAAACAGCCCATCTTTTGTGCAGGGTGGGAGGATAAGATTGTGGGGGAAGCTTCACTTCTGACCGGTTGTATCAGACGAACCTTGTTAAACCATCACTTCTATCTCATTACGCCACTGCTCAAATACCTGCAGTTACCCCCAGTCACGCTTCAGCTCAAGCACAAACTCATCTGCGTGTGTCATTGGCCCTCTAGCATCTTTCCTCTTTAGACCTTTCCCAGCAATCCTACTTGAGCTCTTCCACATCCCTACCTCAGAAAAATAGATCTACTACTTGTTCCTGAACACACCCCACACACTCTTGAATGACTCAGCCTTGTCCATGATGGTCCCATGGCCAGGAATGCTCTTCCATCCCTCTTCCACCGGTCTAGTTACCATCCATCCCTAAAGAATCTACGTAGGTCCCAGTGCAACAAGAAAACCTTCACCACATGCTTTAGTCTGTGTTCTCATCCTCCAACCCTCCAGCAACAACTACAAGGTAAGCATCATCTCCTTGTGTCCCTTTCATCTGTGTTGCACATGTGTCTAACAGGGTCACAAGGTCCTTAAGGGTAAAAGCCTGATCTCCTTTTGTGAACCCCCTCCCTCACCCTCAGTACTCAATATGTTTCTAGTGCACACTAGGAATTCAAAACACAGTTTGGTGAATTAAGATATTTGAGTTGAAAAAAATGCTTGCCCTTTCTTGTGCTTCCATATGTATCAATTTATAAATTCTGCTTATTGCGTATTTGTATTAACAACACAGTAGAAACTAGTAGTAAAAATCATTGTCAGCTATGGTTTTACACCTAAACAAACTTGCATTTTGTGCTTCTTTTTAACCTACTATACTCCTATTAAGTTGTGTGTGTTTTTTGGGGGGAGGGGTGTTATGATGAGTCTTTTTTAAAAAATAAGATCCTCTCTTCCCTACCAAAAAGAAAAAAAAAATCCCCATCAAATGACTGTTGACACTATGCTTATCTGGTTTAAATCTTTTCATCCTCTGGAAGTTTAAATACAAACTATCTTGACAATTACAGCAAAAAGAGGTAAATAGTATGATACCCGGGGAACTAAGGGATGTATAAGGTAGATTAATTTTGGTTCTTTGTGGAACAGCTGAGATCTCTAGTTTCAGTATTTTATTATTTATATTACACCTCCTTCCAATAACAATTTGGAGTGGCTTGTTATAAAGGACAAAACAAAACCACTTTCCCGAGGGTAAATTCAGGAAGCTCCAAGGTGGAAGTAATAAACACCATCACTCAACCGGCCTTGGCCTATTCAAGGGGAGGCAGACTCACATCCAGGAGCAAGGGTTACTTGAATCCTGGTCCTGCCACTTGCAGTGTGGCCCTGAGTAAGATATTTACACACTCTGGCATCAATTTCCTCAGCAGTGTAAGGGGCAATTACACTGGTACTTTCCTCACAGAAATGATAGGAATATGGAGAGAATTGATTCTAAAACATACAGCAAGGACCATAGTCTTTTGCTAAAAGTTTGCTAAAAATAAATACCTGCCCCAGATAATTCAAGAATGTTTTGCTTTAAAAAAATCAACGGACCTTAAACAAATTAATTGCAGTTTATTTTTAAGAGTAGTTTTAGGTTTACAGAAAAATTGAGCAGAAAGTGAAGTTCTCATATACTTCCTTCCAAGCTCCACATCCCAGTTTCCCCTATTATCCATGTCTTGCATTGGTAATATACATTTGTGACAGTTGAAGAACTAATATTGATACATTATTATTAACTTACTTTTCAAGACTACATTAGGATTCACTCCTTGTGTTGTATAATTTTGTGGGTTTTGACAATGCGTAATGTCATGTATCTACCATGACAATATCATGCTAGAGAATTTCATGGCCCCTGAAAATCTCCTGTCCTCCACAATATTCATTATTCCCTCCCTTCCCATGGAACCCCTGAACACTACCGATCTTTTTACTCTCTAGATTTTTCTCCCATGTGATAATTCTTTTTTTACTGATATACATATTTATGGGGTACATGAAATATTTTATTCCATGCATAGAATGTGTAATGATTAAGTCAGGGTATTTGGAGTATCCATCATCTTTAGAATTTGTCATTTCTATGTTGGAAACATTTCAAGTCCATTCTACTAGCTACTCTGAAATATACATTACATTGTTGTTAACTATATTAACCCTGCTATAGAATGTTAGAACTTAATCCTTCTATTTAACTGTATGTTTGTACCCATTAACCAGGCTTTTTTCATTTCCCTCCATCCACCTACCCTTCCCAGCCCCTGGTATTTATATTCTACTCTTTACTTCTATGAGATCCACTTCTTTAGCTCCCACATATGAGTGAGAACATGCAATATTTGTCTTTCTGTGCCTGGCTTATTTTATTTAGCATAATGACATCTGGGACGATCCTTGTTGCTGCAAATGACATGATTTTATTCTTTTTATGGCCAAATAGTATTATATTATATGTGTGTATGTATGTATATTATATATAATATATAATACATATATACATATATATGTGTATACATATATGTCTGTATGTGTATATATAATATTTTCTTTATCCATTCTTCCATCAATGGACACTTAGGTTGATTCCAAATCTTTGTTATTGTGAATAGTGCTGCAATAAACATGCAAGTGCAGGCATCTCTTTTATATTCTAATTTTTTTCCTTTGGATAAATAACTAGTAGTGGAATTGCTAGAGCCCATGGTAGTTCTATTTTTAGTTTTTTGAGACATTTCCATACTGGTTGTATTAATTTACACTCCTACCAACAGTGTACAGACTTCCTTTTTCTCTGCATTGTCACCAGCATGTTATTTTTTGTCTTTTTAAAAATAGCCATTCTAGACTGGGCGTGGTAGCTCACGCCTGTAATCTCAGTACTTTGGGTGGATCACCTGAGGTCAGGAGTTTGAGCCAGCTTGGCCAACATGGTGAAACCCTGTCTTTACTGAAAATACAAAAATTGGCCGGGCGCGGTGGCTCAAGCCTGTAATCCCAGCACTTTGGGAGGCCGAGACGGGCGGATCACGAGGTCAGGAGATCGAGACCATCCTGGCTAATATGGTGAAACCCCGACTCTACTAAAAAATACAAAAAACTAGCCAGGCGAGGTGGCGGGCGGGCGCCTGTAGTCCCAGCTACTCGGGAGGCTGAGGCAGGAGAATGGCGTGAACCCGGGAGGCGGAGCTTGCAGTGAGCTGAGATCCGGCCACTGCACACTCCAGCCTGGGCGAGAGAGCGAGACTCTGTCTCAAAAAGAAAACAAACAAACAAACAAAAAAACCCAAAAATTAGCCAGATGTGATGATGCATGCTTGTAATCCCAGCTACTCAGGAGGCTGAGGCAGGAGAATCACTTGAACCCGGGAGATGGAGGCTGCAGTGAGCCAAGATAGTGCCACTGCACTCCAGCCTGGACAACACAGCAAGACTCTGTCTCAAAGAAACATATTCATAGCAATGTCATATATACATATATACAAAATATATACATAGCAATGTGTATATATATCATATATATATAATAACCATTTTAATGGGGGTAAGATGATATCATATTGTGGTTTCAATTTGCATTTCCTGATTAGTGATGTTGAGCATTTTTTCTTATATCTGTTGACTATTTGTATGTCTTTTAAATTTTTTAATTCTTTTTATTTCAATAGTTTTTGGGGTACAAGTGGTTTTTGGTTACATGGATAAGTTCTTTAGCAGTGATTTCTGAAATTTTAGTGCACCTGTCACCCGAGCAGTGTACACTGTACTTGATATGTAGTCTTTTATCCCTCACTCCCCTCCCAACCTTCCCACAAGTCCCCAAGGTCCATTACATCATTTTTATACCTTTGCATCCTCATAGCTTAGCTCCCACTTGTGAGAACATATGATACTTAGTTTTCCATTAATGAGTTACTTCACTTAGAATAATGCCCTCCAGTTTTATCCAGGTTGCTGCAAAAGACATTATTTCATTCCTTTTTACGGCTGAGTAGTATTCCATAGTGTATATATATATACACCACATTTTCTTTATTTACTTATTGGTTGATGGTCACTTAGGTTGGTTCCTTACCTCTGCAATTGCGAATTGTACTGCTATAAACATAGTTGTGCATGTGTATTTTTTATATAATGATTTCTTTTCCTTTGGGTAGATACCCAGTAGTGGGACTGCTGGATTAAATGGTAGTTCTTCTTTTCTTTGAGGAATCTCCATACTGTTTTCCATAGTGGTAGTACTAGTTTACATTCCCATCAGCAGTCTAACAGTGTTTCCTTTTCACTACATCCATGCTGTTGTTGACTGTTTGTATATCTTCTTTTGAGAATTGTGTATCCAAGTCCTTTGCCTGCTTTTTGATGGGATTATTTGTTGTTGTTGTTGTTTTCTGGCTGATTTGTTTGAGTTCCTTGTAGATTATGGATATTAGTCCTTTGTCAGATACATAGTTTGCAAATATTTTCTCCCACTCTATGGGTTGTCTGTTTACTTGGCTGATTATTTCTTTTGCTGTGCAGAAACTTTTTAGTTTAATTAGGTCCCATCTATTTATCTTTGTTTTTGTTGCATTTGCTTTTGGGGTCTTAGCCATGAATTCTTTGCCTAAGCCAATGTCTAGAAGCTTTTTCCAATGTTATCTTCTAGAATTTTTATCGCTTCAGGTCTTACATTTAAGTCTTTGACCCATGTTGAGTTGATTTTTGTATAGGCTGAGGAATCAGTTTCATTCTTCTACATGTGGCTTGCCAGTTTTCCCAGCCCATTTATTGAAGAGGGTGTCTTTTCCCTGATTTATATTTTTCCATGCTTTGTCAAAGACCAGTTGGCTGTAAATATTTGCCTTTGTTTCTGGGTTCTCTATTCTGTTCTATTTGTCTACGTGCCTATTTTTATACCAGTACCATACTGTTTTGGTAGATATAGCTGTCTAATATAATTTGAAGTTGGGTAATATGATGCCTCCAGATTTGTTCTTTTTGCTTAGTATTGCTTTGGCTATGCAGGTTGTTTCTTGATTTCTTATGAATTTTGGATTGTTTTTTCTAAATCTATGAAGAATGATGATGGTATTTTGATGGAAATTGCATTGACTCTGTAGATTGCTTTGGGCAATGTGGGCATTTTCACAATATTGATTCTTCCCATTCATGAGCATGAATTGTGTTTCCATTTGTTTATGTTATATATGCTTGCTTTCCACAGTATTTTGTATTTTTCTTTGTAGAGATCTTTCACCTCCTTGGTTAGGTATATTCCCAAGCATTAAGCATTTCTTTCTTTCTTTCTCTTTCTTTCTTTCTCTCTTTCTTTCTCTCTCTGTCTCTCTCTTCCTTCCTTCCTTCCTTCCTTTCTTTTTTTTTCACAGCTATTGTAAAAGGGATTGAGTTAGTGATTTGATTCTCAGCTTGGTGGTTGTTGGTGTATATCAGAGCTACTGATTTGCATACATTGATTTTGTATCCTGAGAGTTTACTCAATTCCTTTATCAGATTTAAGAGCTTTCCGGATGAGTCTTTAGGGTTTTCTAGGTATACAATTATATCATCAGCAAACAGTGACAATTTAATTGACTTCCTCTTTTCCAATTTGGATGCCTGTATTTCTTTCTCTTGTTTGATTCCTCTGGCCAGAACTTCCAGTACTATGTTGATTAGAAGTGGGGAAAATGGGCACTCTTGCCTTGTTCCAGTTCTTGGGGGGAATGCGTTCAACTCTTCCCCATTCAGTGTAATGTTGGCTGTAGGTTTGTCATATATGACTTTTATTACTTTAAGTTCGTTTTATGCCTATTTTGTTGAGGGCTTTTTATCATAAAGGGATGCTGGATTTTATCAAAAGCTTTTTCTGCACCTATTGAGATGATCATATGGTTTTGTTTCTAATTCTGTTTATGTCATGTATCATATTTATTGACTTTGTGTATGTTAAACTATCCCTGTATTCCTAATATAAAACCCATTTGATCATGATGTATTATCTTTTGATATGCTGTTGGATTTGATTAGATAGCATTTTTTTGAGGGTTTTTGCATCTATGTTCATCAGAGCTATTGGTCTGGTAGTTTTCTTGTTATACCCTTTCCTGGTTTTGGTATTAGGGTGATACTGGCTTCATAGAATGATTAAGAGAGGATTCCCTCTTTCACTATCTTTTGCAATAGTTTCGGTGGGATTGGTACCAATTCTTTTTTGAATGTCTGATAGAATTCAGCTATGAATCCATCTGGTCCTGGACTTTTTTGTTGGCAATTTTTTTAGACAACTGATTCAATCTTGCTGCTTGCTATTGGTCTGTTCAGGGTTTCTGCTTCTTCCTGATTTAATTTAGGAGGGTTTTGTATTTCCAGGAATTTATCTATCTCTTCTAGATTTCCCAGTTTGTGCACATAAAAGTGTTCATAGTAGCCTTAGCTAATCTTTTGTATTTCTGCTGTATTCGCTGTAGTTTCATTTCCCATTGAGAAATGTGATCTTCTTATGTGGATCTTCTCTCTTCTTTTTTTGGTTAATCTCACTAATGGTCTATCAATTTTATCTTTTCAAATAATATGCTTTTTGTTTCATTTATCTTTTGTATTTTTTTGTTTCAAATTTATTTAGTTCTCTGATCTTTGTTATTTCTTTTGTTATGCTGGGTCTGGATTTAGCTTTTTTTCAGTAATGTCTATTCATATTTTTGCCCAATTTTTAATGGGATTATTATTTTTTTTTTTACTATTGAATTGAGTTCCTTTTATATTCTGGATATTACCCTTTTGTCAGATGAGTAGTTTGTAAATATTTTCTCCCATTCAACAGATTGTCTTTTCACTCTGCTGATTGTTTCCTTTGCTGTGCAGAAGCTTTTTAGTTTAATGTAGTTCTATTTATCTATTTTTGTTTTTGTTTTCTGTGCATTTGAGGTCATAAGCATAAGATCTTTTCCTAGACCAATGTCCTGAAGCATTTTCCTTATGTTTTCTTGTAGCAGTTTATAATTTTAAGTCTTATGTTTAAATCTTTAATCCATCTTGAGTTGATTTTTATATATGGTGAGAGATAGGGTCAAGTTCCATTCTTTGGCATATGGATATCCAGTTTTCCCACCACTATTTATTGAAGAGGATGTTTTTGCCCCAGTGTAGGTTCCTGGCACCTTTGTCAAAAATTAATTGGCTGTAAATATGTGGATTTATTTCTGGGTTCTCTATTCTGTTCCATTGGTCTATGTGTCTGTTTTTATACCAGTAACATGCTGTTTTGGTTACTATAGTCTTGTACTTTGAAGTCAGGTAGTGTGTTGCCTCCAGCTTTATTCTTTTTGCTCAGATTGCTTTGGCTATTCAGGCTCTTTTTGGTACCATAAAATTTTTTTTCTATTTTTCTATTTTGTTTTTCCTATTTCTATTTTGCTTTTTCTATTTCTGTGAAAAACGGCATTGATATTTTAATAGGGATTGCTTTGACTCTGTAGATTGCTTTGGGCAGTATAGTCATTTTAATGATATTAATTCTTCCAGCCCATGAGCATAGAGATATCTTTCCATTTGTTTGTGTCCTCTTCAATTTTTTTTTCTTTTTTTTGAGATGGAGTCTTGTTTGTTGCCCAGGCTGGAGTGCCTTGGCACAATCTCAGCTCACTGCAACCTCTACCTCCTGGGTTCAAGCATTTCTCCTGCCTCAGCCTTCCAAGAAGAGTAGCTGGGACTACAGGCACACGCCAGCTTGCCTGGTTAATGTTTGCATTTTTACTAGAGACGGGGTTTCACCATGTTGGCCAGGTTGGATTACAGACGTGAGCCACTGCACCTGGCCCTCTTCAATTTTTTTAATCAGTGTTTTGTAGTTTTCCTTGTAGAGATCTTTCACTTTCTTTGTTAAATTTATTCCCAGGTATTTTATTCTTTATAGGTATTGTAAATGAGATTGTCGTCTTGATTTCTTTCTCAGCTAATTCATTATCATTGTATGGAAATGCTACTGACTTTTGTATGTTAATTTTGTATCCTGCAACTTTACTGAATCTATTTATCAGAACTAGGAGATTTTTGGTGGACTCTTTAGGATTTTCTAGCATAAAATCATACCATCAGCAAAGAAGGACAATTTTTTTGTTGTTGTTTTTTCGATGCAGAGTGTCGCTCTGTCACCCAGACTTGAGTTCAGTGATATGATCTCGGCCCACTGCAACCTCCGCATCCCAGGTTCAAGCAATTCTCCTGTGTCAGCCTCCTGAGTAGCTGGGATTACAGGCACATGCCACCACACCCAGCTAACTTTTTTATTTTTAGCAGAGATGGGATTTCACTGTGTAGACCAGGCCGGTCTCGAACTCTGACCTCAAATGATCTGCCTGCCTCGGCCTCCCAAGGTTCTGGGATTACAAGCGTAAGCCACAACCCCTGGCCAAGAAGGATGATTTGACATCCTCTTTTCCAGTTTGGGTGCCTTTTATGTCCTTCTCTAGCTTAACTGCTCTGGCTGTGACTTCCAGCAATATGTTGAATAGAAGTAGTTGAAAAATGTTCATCCTTGTCTTGTTCCAGCTCTCAGAGAAAACACTTTCAGCTTTTTCTTATTCAGTATCATTTTAGCTGTAGGTTTGTCATGTATGGCCTTTTTATGTTGAAGTATGTTCCTTCTATGCCTCATTTGTTGAGAGTTTTGGTCATGAAGGACATTGAATTTTACCAAATGTTTTTTCTGTATCTATTGAGATGGTCATATGATTTTTGTTCTTCATTCTGCTGATGTGATTGATCATGTTTACTGATTTGCATATGTTGAACCATCCTTGCATCCCTGGTATAAATCCCACTTGATCACATTGTTTTTGTTTGTTTGTTTGTTTTCTGAGATGCTCTTGGATTTGATTTGCTAGTATTTTGTTGACAAATTTTGCATTGGTGTTCATCAGGGATATTGGCCGTAGTTGTCTCTTTGTGTTGTGTCTTTGTCTGGTTGTGGTACCAGGGTAGTGCTGGCATAAAACGAGTTAGGGAGAATTTCTTCCTCTTCAATTTTTTTGGAATGATTTGAGGAGAATTGTTGTTAGTTCTTCTATGAAAGTTTGATAGAATTTGGCAGTAAAAGCCAGGTGTGTTGGCACATGTCTGTAATCCTAGCACTTTGGGAGGCTGAGGCAGGTGATCACCTGAGGTCAGGAGTTTGAGACCAGTCTGGCCAACATGATGAAACCCTGAGGATGTGGAGAAGTAGGAACACTTTTACACTGTTGGTGGGACTATAAACTAGTTCAACCATTGTGGAAGACAGTATGGCGATTCCTCAAGCATCTAGAACCAGAAATACCATTTGACCGAGCCATCCCATTACTGGGTATATACCCAAAGAATTATAAATCATGCTGCTATAAAGTCACATGCACACGTATGTTTATGGCGGCACTATTCACAATAACAAAGACTTGGAACTAACCCAAATTTCCATCAATTATAGACTGGATTAAGAAAATGTGGCATATATACACCATGGAATACTATGCAGCCATAAAAGAGGGTGAGTTCATGTCCTTTGTAGGGACATGGATGAAGCTGGAAACCATCATTCTCAGCAAACTATCGCAAGGACAAAAAACCAAACACTGCGTGTTCTCACTTATAGGTGGGAATTGAACAATGAGAACACTTGGAAACAGGAAGGGGAACATCACACACTGGGGCCTGTCGTGAGGTGGGGAGAAGGGGGAGGGATAGCATTAGGAGATATACCTAATGTAAATGATGAGTTATTGGGTGCAGCACACCAACATGGCACATGTGTACATATGTAACAAGCCTGCACGTTGTGCACATGTACCCTAGAACTTAAAGTTAAAAAAAAAAGAAGAAGATACATACACACACACACACACACACACACACACACACACACACACACACAAAATTAGCTGGGCATGGTGGTGATCACCTGTAGTCCCAGCTATTCATGAGGAGGAGAGTCACTTGAGCCTGCAAGGCGGAGGTTGCAGTGTGCTGAGATCGCGCCACTGCACTTCAGCCTGGGCTACAGAGTAAGACTCCGTCTCAAACAAACAAACAAAAACAATGACAACAACAAAAAAGAATTCGACAGTAAAGTCATCCAGTCCTGGACTTTGTCAGGAGACTTACTAATTCAATCTCATTACTCATTATTAGTCTGTTTAGGTTTTTTTGGGTTTTTTTCCTGATTCACTCTTGCTAGGTTGCCTGAGTCCAGGACTTTATCCATTTCCTCTAGGTTTTCCAGCTCGTTAGCATATTGTTCATAATTGTCTGTGATGATCTTTTATATTTCTGTGATATCAGTTGTAATGTCTCCTTTTTCATTTGTGATTTTATTTATTTGGGTCATCTCTCTTTTTTATGGTTAGTCTAGCAAGTGGTTTATTGATTTTGTTTATCTTTTCAAAACAACTAGTTTTTCATTTTGTTGATCCTTTGTATCTTTTTTTAGTCTCTATTTCATTTATTTCTGCTCTGATCTTTATTAATTCTTTCCTTCCACTAATTTGGGGTTTTGTTCTTTCTTTTCTGGTTACTTGAGGTACATGATTAGATTGTTTATTTGAAATTTTTTATCTTTTTATGTAGGTGTTTATTTCTATAAACCTCCCTTTTAGCACTACTTTTTCATAGATTTGGATATGTTGTTTAAATTTTCATTTGTTTCAAGGAATTTTTTTATTTCCTCCTTAATTTCTTCCTTGATACAATGATTATCCAGGAGTAGCATGTTGTTTAATTTTCATGTATTTGTACAGTTTCCAAAGTGCCTTTTGCTATTGATTTCTAGTTTTATTCTATTGTGGTCCAAGAAGATATCTGGTATAATTTTGATTTTTAGAACAATTTTTGAGACTTGTTTTTTGTCCTATGCTCTTGATTGGGTAGTACACTTTGGCTTTGATTCTGAGCGTGTGCTGTAGTGTAGTCTCTGTGTAATTTCTTTGGCTATAAACAGCATCAGTGGTGTCTATGATTTCCTTGATAGCTTAAGGTGCATTTATTAGTGGAGCCTGTGTTGAAGTTTTTCTGGGCACTGGGACACCAGACGGGCCAGTATTTAGGCCCCAGTGGTGGCAACAGTGGGCTCACCATGTCTGTCCTTGGGACCCAGGGTGGGGTATGCTGGCATCAGTGTTAGCAAGTCCAGATGGGCCAATTATTAAGCCTCTAGGTGGCTTTTGTGAGTGCTGGATATAGCAACAGTAGGCCAGACAGGTATGTGGGTTCTTGGACCCCTGGGCAGGGAGTATGGCATGGGCAATGGCAGTAGAAGTGATGGGACAACCCTTTGCTCCCAAGCAGTCCACGCTGATATTAGAAGTAGTTGTGATGGGCTGGGAGGGCCAGTCCCCAGGCCTATAGGTAGCACAAGTGGGTGGGTGCCAACTGTGGCTGTAGCAGCAGGTTGGGTGGGCCCAACCTTAGACTTTGGAAGGATTGCTCAGGTGTGAATGGTGGTAGACTGGGTTGTGTGATCCCCACTTTACAGTTTTGCCTTTTCTAGAATGTCATGAGGTTGGAATCATACAGTCCGTGGCCTTCTTAAACTGGCTTCTTTCAGTTGACAAAATGTTTCTAAGGTTCCTTTGTGTCTTTGCATGGCTTGATAGCTCATTTCTTTTTGCTGCTGAATAATATTCTTTTCTACAGATGCACCCAAGTTTGTTTATTCATTTTTGGCTATTATGAATAAAGCTGCTATTAGCATTCATAGGGATTTTGTGTAGGATTAAGTTTTCAACTCATTTGGATAAATATCTAGAAGCATGAGTTCTGAATCATTATTATTGCATTTTCTGTTGCAAACCCCTTTTCCTTATTCACCTTCCTTTTTGTCTTTCTCCCTCAGATAGAATGACTTAGGAAAAATAAAAATAGTGCATATTCATAATTTTTAAAAATTAAAGCAACACAAAAAGTGCAAAGAAGAAAGTGTGAAAAAATAAAAAATCTATGGCCTAGAAATAAACATTAATATTTGATAGGTGTCATTCCAGACATCTCCTTATACATGTATATGTGCAGATGGAAGGTGGAATTGCTACTGCTGCTCCCACCCCCTGCCCCCACCCACTCACACACACACACCAGGAACTCTCCATGTCTCTTACCTTACATTGTTTTCCTCCACAGCTTTTATAAACCTTTGACCTCCTCTATATTTATTTGCCTTTTTCTTGCCATTAGAATATCATCTTCATAAAGGGAGGGATTTTGTTTGGTTTACTGCTATATCCCCAGTGCCTGGACAGTCTGTCTAGACACATACTAGGTGCTCAATAAATAATTTATGAATAAATGAGTACCTACATAGGAATATCAGATCAAAAAAATGAAATCATATTATTAATAGTTTTAAATGAAATTTTATTTTTATTTGAATTCAATTAAATATTATTTTAAAATATTAAATGTTTCCTTACCATAAGGAATATTTTTTTCCCAAAAGAAATTCCACTCAAGTTAATTTTTAAAACTATGAAAACCATTAAGAGATGAGATACAGAAACCACGTATTTCACTCTTAGGCAGTTATCTGTTCACTCCATGCTATTACATATGAGGAGAAATTAAAGTTCTTAAATTTGCTTCCACTTCCAATTCCTATCCCCATCTGCCAATTTTCATCATTTATATTATATTTTGTTAGTTACATTATCCTTGTTGTATCATGGCAATTCCACACATTTCTTTAATTTTTCATATAAGTAGATTCAGTGCTCATCACTACTTCTTTCACCATTACGTCTCCATTCCTGAAGTTTCAAATTTTGATTCATTCTGAATTGCCTAGATTTCATCAAGTAGTTTTTCAAGAAGCTCTCCATGGTGCTGTAATCTCTGAGAACGGTGATGCTTATCTGGTACTGTAAAGGACACCCTGACTTGCTATAAAGTTCTTGGTTTACTTTTTGTTTCTCTCAACTATTTGTAGACATTGCTCTATCAATACGGAAGAAGTGTGAGGCCAACCTGCAGTTTTTGTTTACAGTTAGGAGTGATGTTGAAGCTACTTTACAGCCAAGACAGTATGAGCAATAACTAATCAGAAAAGACTAGGATTGAACAACTTATTAGCCCAACTGATGCATACCCACTGAATATAAGCTCTGCTTGTAGTGAAAAGTCAAACAGAATAGAAGGATATAATGTGAAGAATGAAAGTCCTTCATTTCTTAAGAAACGTTTCTCTTCAGTTATGTTCCAATTGTAATTTAGTGTGGAATGAATGGCGTGCTTCATGCTGTCTTGTCTTCAGGAGTAGTTGTAAATCTAGATAACACACCTCCACAGATGTAGAGAACAAACAGGCCTCTAATTTGTTCTAGTCCCCGGGGTTGACTACAGCACAGCTGCCCCGGATCGACATGGAGAAACCTGTATTCAGAGATCCAAACCTTGCCCCTAGGACTTAGCTTCTTCACCTGGGACATTCAGATGATACCAGTTGAGGAAACCAAGATACAGGAATTTAGTACCCATCTATTCCTTCCAATACAAAACATCGGAGAATTCTGGCTTTTGCAAACTGTTGTTGACATTTTATACCCAGATGTTACCATTACCTTTGAAGCCTCTTGTGCCTCCTCCCTGACTCCACTCTGCTCTCTTTCTACCTGGAGCAACCACTGACCTAAAATTTGCATTTGTCATTTTTTTTTCTTTTTGTTATCATTTTACCACATAAATTTGTATCCCTAAACAATAAAGTATCTAGGTTTGAAAGCTGCTAAATCCACATAAGTGAGATCACACTATATTTCTACTTCAGCAACTTGCTTTCTTCACTCAGCATGGTTGCTGACATTCATCCATATGGATATGTGTAGCAGTAGTTTATTCATTTTCATTGCTGCGTAGTATACCATTGGGTGAATTATCACAATTTATTCATTCTACTGTTGATGGGCATTTGTGTTGTTTTCCATATTTCTTCGCTATTACAAACAATGTTACTATGAACATTCTTAAGGTGTGTCCCTCGGAGCACATGTGTAAGAAATTCTCTAGAACATACACCTAGGAGTGGAATTGCTGCATCATGCACTATGTACATCTTTAATTGTATTACATAATGCCAAATTGTTTTTAAAAAATGGTTATACCAATTTACACTTTCCTTATAGGGCTAGAGTTCTGGCTCAATATTCTCATCCATACTTGTTATGGTCATGGACCATACAATATGGTGGTATAGACACCTTATTTCCTCATTTTATATTTTATTATTTTTCTAACTTTTTCTAACTTTACTCAGATACTTAATTTTCATCGCTTGTTTAAATAAATGCATTTACTTTTTGATATTTTTGAGAGGTGATCTTGTATACTTTCGTATGTAGTGCTCTCATTGTTCATGTCTAAGTAGTCCATAATTCCAGTTTTGAATTCTATTTCTGGCTAGATAAATTAAAAAACCATTCCACTATAAGCACATAGAAATGCTATATAAATTATAACAGGCTTTTAAATGCACAGATAAGCTTACCACAAATTAAAAGAAATCATAGAAACAAAAATTAAGAAAAACCTGTAAAACAAAATTTAAGTAGGAGCTGACATGATAGCTTCCATGCATTCTTAGATTTTAGAAATATGGGTCCCCAGCATGATAAATTTAAAAAGCAAACAAACTGCAGGACACTAGCAAGAAAATATTCTAAAAGTAACAGAGGATAACAAATATATTATCTATTTTTAAAAAAGGAGGGGAGATAGACTGAAAGCCAAAACAGTAACAAGTGAGAAGAGAGTAGAATAATTTCTTCACAGAACTACAATACACTATCTATCAAAATTCTATTCCCAGCTAAGTTATAATACAAAATTGAAAGTTCACCACAAGGATACCTTCATGGAAAGAATTCCTAAAGGAAATTAATTAGCACAGAAGCTAAGCATACTTGGCAAAATTTCAAAAAGACCACTAAAACAGGTGGAAATAGACTACATAAGAAATTAAAAGCACAAAATATCAAAAAAAAACCCAAATAATATATATTAAATTGACAAAACTCCTCAGTTATAAGACAAATTATTTTTTTTTTGTAAGAATGCACCCAAAACATGAAGTAATGAAAGGGTGATGAGGTCAAAGAGATGAGTTGAGGCTGTCTCATAAAGACACTTGTGGACCTTAATAAGAAATTTGAGACTGTGTGGTGGGAAGCCACTGAGGAGTCTGAGCAAGGGAGTAATATGAACTGATTTCTGTTTTAAAAAGCTCATTCTGGCAGTTGAATGAACTGTTTTGAGTCAAGAAAGAAGCAAGGAGATATGTTAGAAAATTCCATTGACTTTTTTTTGGAAAGTGACACGTTAAAGTCTTTTTTTATTACCATGGATTTATCACCTCTCTGAATCTTCTCAAAGTTTTTGCTGTATGTATTTTGACACAATGTTGTAAGGGGCACAAGTAGACGTTAACATCTTATTGGTGAATTAAAATTTTTTTTTTTTTGAATTGAAACTTTTTAAAAGAGATCTTTTCTTTTCTGTTCTTTTTTCAGAGATGGGGTCTTGCTGTGTTGCCCAGGCTGGACTTGAACTCCTGGGCTCAAGTGATCCTCCTACCTCAGCCTCCCAAGTAGCCGGGACTTCTGGCATGCACCACCATGCCTGTGTATTGATATTTTTAAAAGTCCATCTAAAGTGTCCTCCTTTGATCCATTTACTGTTTTTTATTTTAAAATTTCATTGCATGCTTTTATTTTTATTATCATTTACTAACTGGTAAATGAATTCATCTCTTCATTTTTATACTTTCTGTGTCACGCTTTACTGGGTATGCCTTTTGTAAATATCATGCAGCAAATTTTAGTCAACAAATATTTAAAGAGCACTCACTATGTTATCAATCACATTTTAAGTATTAGGAAGACATGGAGGAAGTCATGAAGCTCACAGTCGAAAAAGTTCACATTTAATTGCTTCTCAGCCTTTCAGTTAGGAGCTACTGTAAAAAGTTCATGCTTCCTATATTCTGCTTTTTAAATTATGGGAACTTCTTTGGCTATTCCTCAAAACGTAGTGTTAGGAAAGTAGAGGGAAACAGGCATTAGCCATCTTGTCTGATATTAGAAAAATAAAAAATCTCTGTCAGTTAGAGAGCTCTGCCTAGGGTTTTGGTGTTAACTCTGTGGTTAGTAATCTCACTGCCTATGGAATATTTTTCACAAGTCAGGGTGATGACTATTAGTGAGAGTTTTAAACTTGGTGAGTGAGGGGGCATGGGCAAGTGTCACCTGCACCTCACATATTCTACTCTCTGAACCACCATGGCCTATTTCTTAGAGGTCATTTGGATATGGCTGAACGAAAATATGTTAGAGCTGAAAGCACCTCAAAAATCAGCCATACGTGAATTCCTTCTTGTTCAGTCTGTAAAAATTATCTTTTTGGTTCTGAATATCCCACAAAGTGAGATTTTTAATATGACAAGGTAAAGCATTAGAAACACATTTTGCAATGCCAAAGAGGAAAGAAAAGTGGCTTGAAATGCAGAGCTGCTCTGAGTCTGTCAGATCCTCTCCTCTTACTCGTGTTGCTTTCTCAGTTCCCTCCTCTTCCTTCCCCTCTATACACCGCATACAAAGAGAATAAAAGAGATGACCTCAACCTGAGACCTGAGAAAAATGTGTAGCCACTTTGTGTTAACTCTCAAGGAGTTCTCAGTTGAGGGATCAATATTCATGCCATTTTGCCACACATGGGTAGCAGTCGATTCATCAATCACTCCACAGTTATTTCCCCAACTCCCCAATGCACACCCTCAAAATCTGTCTCCCTTTAAGATAATAAATACCATGATGTCAATCTCACAACACTCATATTTCAAAAGCTTAGAGAACTCTGTGTTGTGCTGTTAAAGATGAAATGTGAATTAATTGTCAAGACTTTGTTTGATGCATAATATGGGATCATGAACAGAAGGTGGATGGTGTGCATCACAATTTGTGCATATCACACTAAACTGAAATCCAGTATGATCAATGGAAGACCCCAACCACCTGAAATTTCATTCATGAGTCATTTTATGCATATCCCTCCAAGCCTTTATTTTATCCTAGATTGATCTTCCTCTTGATTAAATCTTCTTTAACAATTTAATACTCAAATCCATGACGATTCATCCTTTCCCTGATTTTTTTATTTTCTGTAACGCTTATGCCAGAGTATGGGGCTTCTTTATGCAATAATTACTTTGTAGATGATGAAACGTCATTTTTATTCCAGCGACAGCTTGGATTTCTTAAAAGTAGAGCTCATATAATTTACTTTGGGGTACAATGGCTATCTACTCCACAGATATTTGTTGACTGAATATTGATTACATCATATGGATGTTAACATCAGGATAGTATTGACTGACAAAGGCATAAAGTGAAGAGAGCTTAGATAAAATTCTTATGTTGGAAGAGTTTGCTACCTAGAATGGAGACAAAGTGCAAATGAATATTTATGATGTAGTGTGGTAAGCACCATGGTAGAGGCATGTGCCAATGATAATTCACAGAGTTAGAAACGTGTGGGTTGGTTATAAATGCATAGTTCAGGACTCTCTGAAGAGGAGTAGAGGAAAAAGAGTATCTGGTACAGCAAGAGCAAGAACACGACAACGTGAGATTTCCTATCTCACAGACAAGTGAGGCACTTTAAAATTAAAAGGTGATTGAAGACCTTGAATGCCATGCTAAGCAGTTTGGACTTCATAAGGAACCATCAAATGTTTCAATATATTTTTATTGAAAATATATCCAGAGCTGATTTTCTCTCTAGGAAGACCCACCTCTTGTCTGCTGTAGGCAAAAGAATATTGGAGAATTCTGACACAGACAGGTTTTTTTTTTTTCCTCATTCCAACCTCTGTTCTCCCTCTCATCAAATCATCCAGAGACTGGATGAATTTTACTTATCTAACATAAAAGTTAGCCTCCAGCCTGATCAACATAAGGAGACCCCCAGCTCTACAAAAAATTAAAAAATTAGCCGGGCATGGTGGTGTGTGCCTGTAGAATCAGCTACGTAGGAGGGTGAGGTGGAGGCTTACTTGAGCCCAGAAGACAGAGGCTGCAGTGACCTGTGATCATGCCACTGTACTCCAGCCTGGATGACAGAGCCAGAATGTCAAACAAACAGACAAGATTAGCTGTAATATACCAAGGTGAGGGGAAACTATTTCATGTGATGGAAAGTCAAGTCCAAGACCTATGTCATCCTGGGTACTTACAGAAGAAGCCCACCCAGTCTGTCCAGGAGCTGGCATGGAAACCCCAGCATGTGAATCTGCTGGCCTGACAGCTGTAACAGAAGCTTGCAGAGAAGCTGCCAACCCAGACGGCAGTCCAGGGAAAAAAAATGAGATTTCTACAGCCTCTAGTGTGACAACTAACCATACCACTGAGGAAGTGGGCAGGGAGATACAGATGCTGGTAGAGAAAGACGACATGAAGGTGTTCAAAGTCATCTGTTGATTTTTACTATCTATTGCTTCATTGGTTAGGAGCATCATGGTGGTTGTTAAGCAAAATTTGAGCAGATAATCACCTAAAAAGTAGGATAATTGTGTCTTTTAACTAACAGTTTTTAGAAAATAGTTTGTCTCCATTTCATGGAGATGAAGACCTATAAGAAAGCCATCTACACTGTTCTAAGACCATTGTGATTTGGAAACTTTCCAAAGAGATACTTAATCAAAACCAAGACAGCGGCTGGGCGCGGTGGCTCAAGCCTGTAATCCCAGCACTTCGGGAGGCCGAGACGGGTGGATCACAAGGTCAGGAGATTGAGACCATCCTGGCTAACACGGTGAAACCCCGTCTCTACTAAAAAAATACAAAACAAAAAAAAACCAAAAAAAACTAGCCAGGCGAGGTGGCGGGCGCCTGTAGTCCCAGCTACTCGGGAGTCGGGAGGCTGAGGCAGGAGAACAGCGTAAACCCAGGAGGCGGAGCTTGCAGTGAGCTGAGATCCGGCCACTGCACTCCAGCCTGGGCGACAGAGCGAGACTCCGTCTCAAAAAAAAAAAAAAAAAAAAAAAACCAAGACAGCTCAGAAGACTTTTTACCTTAAATAAGCCTCTGACATATTTTAATATAAATTTTGTTAAAGTAGGTTTAATAAGCTAAAGTGTAAAAATGGGAGCAAAAATAAATAGATCTGCTTGAAAACAAGTTCGTCGATATAATCCAAATCAGTTCAAAATTAATTTATGTTCAGCTTTAAAACTGTGACTGAAGGGAGTAATGTCAAGTAGATATCTAAACTTAGTAGATCTCCAAATTTAATTTGTAGGCATTGAACAGCTGCCTTTCATAGGTCCAAACGAATAACTTCAAATGTATCCACTTTAATTTACCGACAAGAAGTTCATGACTTAGGGAAGAAGTTGGTTTTTTCCTCAAGTCACCAGGCACTCTCTGACCTTTCATTATTGCCCTTCCTAGAGATGACCTGGGGACAAAAGATCTGCTCAAGTTAAACCTAACTCTCCCCACACTCCCTTTTGATAATGAGGATCCAGGCCTGACGTAGTAACTCATGTCTGTAATCTCAGCACTTTGGGAGGCTGAGGTGGGAGGATCGCTTGAGGCCAGGAGTACAAGACCAGACTGGGCAACATAGTGAGACCCTATCTCCACAAAAAATTAGTTGAGCATGGTAGCGAGCATACACCTGTAGTACTAGCTAGTTGGGTGGCTGAGGTGGTAGGATAACTTAAACCCTGGAATTTGAGGTTACAGCAAGTTATGATTGCACCACTGTACTCCAGCCTAGGTGACAGAGCAAGGCCCTGTCTCAATAATAATAATAATAATAAATAATGAGGATCCAGAGCCAACGGCTCAGTAGATAGTCGATTTCCAGTTGTCTATTACCATATGCTGATTGTCTACTTTTGTCAAGAACATAGTGATCTCACCTCCAGTGGGCTCCTAAGTGCACAATGAGGCGTGAAGTTATGCAGGTAGCCAAGAGCTGTGTTGGTGCCTAAAAAATGAGAACCTCGTAAATGCCTGTGACATCAATAACCTGCCTGTTTTCTATCATTTAATCTCTGACCTCTGCCTCAGTAGAAAGATATGGGAATGGGAAGATAATCTGTGCCATATCAAACTTTTAAAAAAACAGCTGCCTTTCACAGTTTACCAGGTTTCCATAATTTATATCTGTCAAGATTTATGTTAGAAATAATTAATATTTCATTGGCTCTCTGTAGCTGAGCAAATCATCAACTCACCAAATCTTTTCCCCTGGATTCTTATATTTCTATTCCTAACAAATAAAAAGTCTTCCTAGAGGTGGAGATATAGAACTATAGAGACAGAGACTTCTCTGGCAACAGTGTGGAGTATAGAATAGCAGTGGTGAAACTAGAGGCGTGGAGAGCTGTTTGAACATTATGGTCATAGTGCAAGAAAAAGGAAATTAGGATTCTGATCTAGGAAGTGGCACAGGAATGAAGAATATGTGCTGGAATTGTGAGAGAATTTGGTGAAACAATTGACATGTAATGAGTAAATGTGAGAAAGTGAAAAATAAGAGATGGCTGAGGGTTTCAGCCTGGGTTATTGACATAGATAGACACAGATGTTGATGCACAGTGAAGATCAGGTTTATGGAGGGAGATGGGATAACAAGATGAGTTTGATAAACTCTATGTGATGTACAGTAGGAGGTTATTATAATAGGAAATAACTGGAACTAATGTGTCTACATATTTGCCTGCCTCCTGCATAAGATTGTGAGCTCTTTGAGTGCATTAATCTTTCCTTTCCAGTGCTTAACACAAAGCCCAGCATATACCAAGGGGGCTCAGTGTCTTCTTTTTTGTTTGTTTGTTTTTTGAGATGGAGTCTCGCTCTGTCGCCAGGCTGGAGTGCAATGGCACTATCTCGGCTCACTGCAACCTCCTCCTCCTGGGTTCAAGTGTTTCTCCTGCCTCAGCCTCCTGAGTAGCTGGGACTACAGGCATGCACCACCACACCCAGCTAATTTTTGTGTTTTTAGTAGAGACGGGGTTTCACCATGTTGGCCAGGATGGTCTCCATCTGTTGACCTTGCAATCCGCCAGCCTCCGCGTCCCAAGGTGCTGGGATTACAGGCGTGAGCCAGCGCGCCTGGCCTCAGAGTCTTTTGTAATAAATGAGAAGTTGAGCTAACATTGAAAATATGAATATTGCCTTATTGCAATGCATATTCCTAACTAAATGGATCAAATGTCATGTCATTATTGCAAATTCAGTTTAGATAGAGTTCATAAGGACAATTTAGATTTTAAGATTTTCCTTGCTGAAATCAGCAGTTTCTAAGGATGGAAGGAATTGTTTTTGCAAAGAAGTATACAGATGGCCTCTAACTTAGGATAGTTTGGCTTATGATTTTTCAACTTTATGATGGTGCAAAAGCAATACACACCCAGTAGGAACCATACTTCAAATTTTGAATTTTGATCATTTCCGGGGCTAGCGATAATACGCAGTACAATATTCTCGCGATGCTGGTCAGTGGGAGCGAGCCCCTGCTCCCAGCTAGCTAAGCAATCATGAGGCTGAACAACCAATACTCTACAGTGTACTGTATTCAATAGAGTATGTGAGATATTCAACACTTTATTATGTAATAGGCTTTGTGTTAGACAATTTTGCCCAATGCTAGGCTAATGTGTTTTGAGCATGTTTAAGGTATGATGTTCAATAAGTTCGGTGTGTTAAACACACTTTCAATTTAGAATATTTTCAACTGATGATGGGTTTATTGGGATGTAGCCCCCTCGTGAGTGGAGAAACATCTGTATTTCGAGAATATGCTACATGTGAGAGAAGGTCAAGCCAGAAGCAGGAAGGGTGGAGAAAACTTTTCAGCAGAAGGAAGGAGACACTAAACCTCTGGAAGCTGAGAGAAAGGTACCCACTCTGGAGAGGAGTAAGGACTGAAGTGAAAGGGAGTCCAAGACACACCTAGAACTAGCCTTCACCTGGAGGGGCGGGGAGGTGGTCTTTCCGAACCACCCCAACTCCCCCCGAGCTGAGTCAGGAGCTCTGACACTCTGGACTCTAGGAATACAGAAGATCTTGAAGTTCCTCAAACAAAATGCAGTACAATGACAAAGTGGTTGAGATTCACTTAGAAATTGCATAGGAGAGCTATTTCTTTTCACTGCCCACTCTGTTTCACGAGAAGGTTATACAGTCAAACTGAAAGAGGTATAGACTGAGGTCAGATATTATGTCATATTTTAATACAAGGCACTAAAGTGCATCACTTTTTGTGTATCACTTTTTAAAGATGCTTTTATTGATGAAAAATAAGCATATGATAAAATACACAAAGTTTAATTGTATAGCTCAATGAGTTTTTTTTATATACATCCATATAACTACCACCAGTTCCAGTTGTAGAAGTCTCTCCCATGCTTTTCCTAGTCAGCATCAGTCACAAAGATAACCACTATTCTTATATCACTGTAGATTTGTTTTGGCTGTCTTGAACTTCATATGAGTGAAATTTCACAGAATAATTTTCTGGAGTTAGACTTTTTTCACTCTATGTTATGAGATTTATCTGTATTTTTCTTTGTTTTGTTTTGTTTTTAATTACAGCTAGTATGCCATTGTATAACTGTAGTACAATGTATTTATTCATTCTCGTGTGGGTGGATACTTAGACTATTTCCAGTTTTTGCTTATTATGAATGAAACTCGGAAACATTTTTGTTTGTATCTTTTAGTAGTGGGTATAAGCACTCATTTCTTTTGAGCATATTCCCAGAAGTAGAATGGTTGGGTAATAGGGCATTAAGATGTGTGGATTTAGGAGATGCTGCCTCGCAACTTTCCATGGTGGTTGTGGTAATTAACACTGTCACAGAAGTGTGTGAGAGTTCAGTTGCTCTGCTTCCTAGTCAACACATGTTATTGCCAGTCTTTTTTTTTTTTTTTCATTTTTATGAATTCAGTGTGTGTCTAGTAGCAAATCATTGTAATTTTAATTTCCATTATCCTGATGATTAATAATGTTGAGAATCTTATGCTTTATGGCCATTTTGATATCCTCTTTATTTTTTAAAATTTTTGTAGGTACATAGTTGGTGTATCTATTTGTAGGGTACATGAGATGTTTTGATACAGGCATGCAGTGTGAAATAAGCACATCATGGAGAATAAGGTATTTCCATCCCCTCAAGCACTTCTCCTCTGAGCTACAAACAAAAAATATGGAATGCTTTACAAATCTGTGTGTCATTCTTGATCAGGGGCCATACTAATCTACTCTGTATCGTTCCAATTTTCGTATATGTGCTGCAGAAGCAAGCACTAATATCCTCTTTTTTTAAGTACCTCTTGAATTCTTTTGCCTGTTGATTGATTGATTGAGACAAGGTCTTGCTCTGTCACCCATGCTGGAGTGCAGTGGCTCAATCACCACTCACTGCAGTCTCAACTTCCCAGGCTCAAGTCATCCTCCCACCTAAGCCTTCTTATAGCTGGGACCACAGGCGCATGCCACTATAACAAGGCAGGGTCTCCCTATGTTGCCTAGACTTTTTGACCATTTAAGATGGTTTTGTCTGTCTCTGTTTTATTAATTTTTAATTCTTTACATATTCCAAGTGGGTCTTTGTCGGAATATGTATTGCTGATGTCTTCTACACTGTTCTTTACCTTTTCAGTCTCCTCTACATGGTGTCTTTTGATGAACAACAGTTCTTAGTTTTAATTGAGGCTCAATTTTTTTAATTTTTAAAATGTTACCACTCTTTGTGTCTTTTTTTAAAAGAAATCTTGCTTGCCTTGGATTGTAACATTCTTCTAGGTTTTCTCCTGGGACCTTTAGTGTTTTAATCTTTTACATTTAGGACTATGATCCATTGGATGCCTTTTATATCTGGAAAGAGATAGGGGTAAAGTAGGCTTTTTCCATGTGGATGCTACACTGGACCTTAGCCAAAAGACTGAGAAGCTATCCATGTGGGTATCTAATTGACCCAGAGCCACTTATTGAAATGACCATCCCTTCCTCATTGTACTGCAGTGGTGTTTTTGACATGAATCTGGGGACTTTTATTTATGTGAGTCTCTAGTATGTTAGTCTATTTTTCTCCCTGCACCTATAGCACATTATAGATAACTACCATAGATTTGTAGTCTTGATACATGACAGTAAAAGTCTAGAAACCTTGTTCTCCTTCAAAATTGCCTCGATTTTTCTTGATCCTTGGAATTTTCATATAAATATTAGTACTAGCTTGACAATTTCAACAAATAAACCTGCTGGGATTTTCATTGGGATTACACTGAATCTACAGATCATTTTGGGAAAAAATGACATCTTAATAATTTGACTCTTCCAATTCATAAACACAAAACATCTCTTTATTTGTCCAGGTCTTCAGTTTCTCTTAGCAGTGCTTTACAGTGCTCTTAGATAAGTCTTTCACATCTTATGGATGTACCATAATTTAACTAACCCTCTGGAAATAGGCATTCCTTTTCCATTTTTACTCCATTCTATCTTTATAAGCACAATGAAATTAAAAGCCTCACATGTATTTTAAATCATTTAAAATGCCATAATTGGTATTTGAAACAACTCATTCTCCTCTCCTATATTCTTATCGACCAGCAAGAATTCAAAGGGCAAAGAACAACCCCCAGGGTGTCCCATCCTTCGGTTTTTAAACCACAGCAGAACCACCTCAGTCTATTTCCTATTATTAAAATCTCTAGGGAACAATATTGCATGAGCAGACCCAGTAGCCTTTCCAAACCCTTACCAATATGATCAGGAACTTCCTCCTTTTGTCACTTGCGCTGTCAATTAAACACATTTTCCCATTGTTAACTTAGTGAGCAAAAGAATTTATCAATGAATGGAAATATTATCTCATCTTTTAAAAAATACTTATTTATACATTAGAAGACAGAAACTGTATTTTGGGGACTATTAATTTCCCAAGTCTATAACGTTTTAACTCTACTAAAAAGCTAGATAAATATAGATTCTGATCTCCAAGTTTGTTGATGAATGAAAGAACATGTGCCTGGTAAAATGTTCTATGTAAGGCCTTTTGATAAGCAGGTGAACAACTTTGGTTTCAAGTCTTCTCTCAAAGGTGGCCAACTCTAATAAACTATTACGCATCAAACCACATGAATGCTGAGCTCTGCAGGAGGCTCATCTCTGAGTTCTTATGGATCATATCTTTTTGATAATGCAGCTTAGTATCATATTTACTGATTATTAAATAACTTTTTTATTACCAATGTGATACATACCCAACAAAGTTTAGAAAATATAGATGTGCAAAAAGAATCTGGAATTCTATGTTTACCTGAAAACCACTGTGAACATTATAGTGTATTTCCTGCCAATATTAACTTATTTTAAAATTAATACTGTTTTAGAGTCTCTTTCCTAAGCTCTATACATTCACTTAGTCAACATCTTTCCATGCCATTAAATACCCTTTTTAGCATATTTTAATTCACCTATTAATTGGACGTTTATTAATTATTCAGTTTTTCACCAGTTTACACAGGTGAAGTACACATACCTATTGTTAAAATTTCATTCATATTTGTGATTATTTTGTCAGAACCATAGGTCTTAATTCTGTGCGTCAAAACCAGTTGTGTTTGTCTGGGCATCGTGGCTCAAACCTGTTATCCCAGCACTTTGGGAGGCCAGCGTGGGAGGATTACTTGAGGCCAGGAGTTCAGGGCCAGCCTGGGCAACATAGTGATACCTCATATTTACAAAAAAAAAAAAAAAAATAGAAAAACTTAGCCAGGCATGGTGGCATGCACATTTAGTTCCAGCTCCGTGAGAAACTGAGGTGGGAGCATCACCTGAGTCCAAGAGTTTGAGGTTGCAGTGAGCTATGATCAAGCCACTGCACTCTAGCCTGGTCTACAGAGTGAGACCCCAACTCATAAAATGATCATAATAATCCAAGTTTAATGTGACAAAGCAATTCCATTTCTAGATAATTATCCTACAGAAATTCTCACATAGATAAAGAAAAGGATATACATTCAAGAATGATCATCATATTATTGTTCATAATAAAAATGCAAAAATGATCTTAAAAAGTCTATCCTTAAATGTCCACATTGATTAAATAAATTGAAGTATCTCCATGCAACTTATAGCGCTATTAAAAAAATTTTATCTGAATATGCTGAAATGGGATAATGACCATATTATGTTATTGAATGAAAAAACACAAAACAATGTCTAGTATGATTACCTGCAGGGAATCAAGGGAGGAAGTGAAAGATGAAGATCTCATCAATTTTTGATTTTTCTATTACTTGAACTTTTAAAAAATAGGCCCCAATTATATTAATATTAAAAAACAAACAAACAGGTTCAACAGATTCCCAGAATTCACTCCCAGAATCTCAAAGGAATGGGGCCCAGAGATCTGCAGTTCATAAAGCTTCACAAATGTTCTAATAAACTGCCAAGGTTGAGACCACAGCCTTAGGATAAATTTCTAAAAGTGGAATTACTATGTCAAAGGGTGTGAAAAATGTTAAGGCTTTTTATAAGAATTGCCAAATTGTCCTTTAGTAACGTGCCAATTCACATTCCCACCAGCAGTGCATAAAATCTCATTCTATCATCAACATGAGTGGTATAAAGTGTTTTAATCTTTGCCAGTTTGATAGATGAAAAATGCCAGGTCTGATTTATTTTGATAGAAACGCTGGTTTGTTGCATTTGGTTCTCTTTGGAGGACACTCTGTCCCATCTATCTTCCTGTTGAATGGTGTAGATAGATATATCCGTCTCAGTTTGTGTTTCATTACAGAACTCACTTGGGGAACTTGTTAAAAGTGTAGATTTCCAGCTCCCATTTCCAATTCTGATTGAGTAGGTCAAAGGTGAAATTTGGGAATGTGGCTCGGAAAGATAGGATCCAGGGAGTTCACAAAGGAGGGATGCGTCCAGGCATCGGAAGAAAAATAAGCAATGGTGGATTTAGGGTCTGGGTATTTTGTATTCTTAGAATCGACTCTTCTCATTGCTTGCAATGCCCTCTGCCCAGGATGCAGTTTCCTACTCCCCCAACCATCCTTCAAGTTGCAGCCCATGTCCTGCTCTATGTGTCATTAAAATCCACATTGAGTTTTCTCTCCTCTGCACTCCCACAGCACTTAGTGTCTGAACAACTCATCCTGACACTTAATCACACGCTGCAATTACTTTAGATAGATGAGAATTGACTTACAGTAATAAAGATAGAGTCTAATGAGAGTTGTAGAAGTATTATTTTAGGACAAGAAGAAATGCCCGAGGATATCTTGGAAGATAATCCTGCAATAAATTACATTTGTGTTGGCACTAAATTAGATGCAATGGCAAGTCTTTGAAATTTGAAGTCAGAACAGCCTTAAGCTATTAGAAACTTGTGCTTCTCTGCTAAAATAAGAGACCACTTTTTATCTTCCAAACTGGCAAAGATGAAAATCCCTTGATACCATTTTTGATTTGTTGTGGGACTGAGCAGCTCAGGTAATTCTAATAGTCAGACAAGTTTGGGAAAGAATGCCCCACACTCACTGTTCTCAGCATTGCCTGCTTTATTAGAATCCCTAATGACACATTTGAAAATTAGCCATGCTCGGCCCCACTCCAGAGATTCTCTTCCTATTGGATTTTGTAAAGCTCCCCAGGTGACTGTAAGATGTAATCAAGATTGAGACTGCTCAAAGTAATGCAAAAAGAATCACGTGGAGATCTCACATATATTTCATTATTCTTTGCCACTCCAACAGGAGGGATATTTGAGTTGCTTTCTTAGTGGAAGTGATGGATTCCCAAAGATTTATTTACTGCCCACCTCAAGCATCTTGTCATTTCTGAGACATTTGAGTAAATTTACTTTCAGTCATTTATTCATTCAACAAGTATATGTTGGGGAGTTTCTCTGCCAGGAACACTTCTGATGTTGGGATACAACAGAGGCAATAAGACAGAGGTGTCTCCTGCCCATGATGTATGCAATGTACCAAAGAGGACAGTAATTAAATAAGTATTTGCAAGTAATTATACTGGAGCTGAGTCTTCAAGCAGCCTTCAGTGGTGTCCTGCTTTACCCAAGAAAGTTAAGTGTAATGGAGTGTTCCCAAAGCATGCCACCTTTGTCTAAATTTCATGCAATATGCTTTAAAAAAATTCTAAATCTACAAGGTTATTCCTTTTAATTTATTGTATATCATAAGTATAAAAGCACTGTATTATCAAACCAGTTCCCTCTTGTCAGCATCAGTGAACAAAAGGTACGTATGTGATCTTAGCTTCACAATGGGAATGGAAGAGTACCATCGACTCTGTCCATCATGGCCTTTACCAAAGCATTCCATGTCATGAGCAGAGCACAATTCAAGCAAATGAAGTTTTTCTGACAATCCAACACATTCTAAGTTTTTTCTGTGGTCATAATGTTCATTTCAACCAAACGTACCATATGACTAATACCTTACTCCTGCAGGAAGTAAGCAGTAATATAGAATAGATACAGTCTTATCTGGCCTTCTGTGAATAACCGTACTTGAATAGTCAGAAAGAGGACCTAGTGTTTAGAATAAGAGTACATTTTTGGACTCTTCTCTACCCACCAAATTGAAGCTTATTGATGAATATAATCCTGGCATGACATACACAAGAAAATACACAGTTTATTCTTCACTGTCTATGCATTGAGAGAAAGTCAATATTTCTGAGGACTGAGGTCAGGTACCACCTGAATCACCCAGATACTTAATGTAACTTAAGATTCTCGTTGGAAACAAGCTATTGTGATTTTGCTTGTGGGAGGAGCATTCTGTCCAACTGTCACAGGTAACTAAGGACCTGATGAGACACAATGGAAATGGCTCGTCAGCTTTTGCAGAATCTGATAAGATAGCATCAAGACCAAAGCAGATGTTTTCAAAACAATAGAGTTCTCCAAGGCATTGAAGTGTGGTTAACAGGTTATGTCTTGCACAAATGAACCAGGCAGAGGGACAAGTGGATGATGGAATCCAACCCATACCCCTCTTATGAAGCTATGTCTCCTAGTGTGAGACATCAAGGTTGCTTTATTTCATTGGATCCATTCCTAACCTCCAAATAATTATTTTCCTCTCTGAGCCTTGAGCAATAGCTTTGTTCATCACCAATGAAGCAGACATTTCATGGCTGCTTACATGTCTATGTTTTCTTTTAGCTTGTGAGTTTTTGAGAACAAAGGACCAGGAATCACCTTGACAAACGGGTTCTTGGTGAATGGGTTTTTGATGAAATGACCTGGAGGTGGAATTATCTCTTTCAACTTTGGATTCCCAATACTCAGCACAGTGTGTGGCATATCGCAGACACTCCATAAGTGTTGGGAGAATTGAAAAACAGATACTTTGTTAATAAAAGTAACACATTTTCATACTCTTAAAAAAATCAACATACCAAATATAGAGGGAAAAAACAAATTTACCTTTTTAATCACGTAAACTAATGTGCAATTCAGTACATCAGTTCTGGAAACAAAAAATAACAACAGTAATAATGACAATACATGAAAGTCTGTGAAATTTTGCCTGCGAGGGTAGGAACATACCTTCCCACTGCTTCAACAATACATTATGCGGCTGCTGAGCTGAATTGAAAGCAGAACTCCATCCTCTTCAACATTCATAATTATTGTCTCTCCATTCCAAAGGCAACCCCCAGCTCTGTAGCCCGTAAAGAAGCATGATCTATAACAGTGGTCCTATGGCAAGTGAAATGACTTGGTAGGAGAGCCCCAGTGCTTTGATTATAGTCAAAAGTGACGTCACTTTTGATAGGATGTGTCATGATGGTGTTGTCACTTGAAGTGACTTCATATTTCTAATAAGTGCTCAGCTGAAAAATATGCAGAGAATGGAAAACACAAGTTATGCAACTGAGAGTTGTGACTTCCTGTTAAACTTAACGGAGGAGGTGAGAATAGAACAGTAAGAAAAACGATACTGAAATGCTTATTTTTTAATATATCATTTCTTCTTTTGCTTTCACCACTTTTCTATACTGCACACAAAATGGACCACAGTATCCATTTATTATATATCATATGCATATGGAAAATAACATTTTAGATATGCAAGGGACCTAAATAATAATATGTATGCAACAAATAACCAGCAACATTTATTTTTAAGGACATTCTATTCATTTATGGCCTCATTACCATGATTTTGGTAAGACTTCAGGCTATAAATTTTATTCCTTGGCCAACTTTAAAATTATTTTAGCAGTTTAGTATTGAATACTATAACACTTAAGGGTTGAGCTTTTCATTACGTTCACTGGAAATTATTCTTGTCTCTATCACAATTCAGTTAGATACACTAAGTCTAAAAAGCTACCTAAGTTGTAAAACAATTATGGCCCAGATTAAATTATAACAGCAGCTTCCTGTATATCACATCTTAGATCAGACCACAGTTTTCTTCAGAAACAATGTATTTTAAACATCAGATTTGATCAGCCATAAACTCTAGGGGAACCTCCTGTCTGTGGTGGTTGAGCAGAAGGGAGAGGCTTATCAAAAATGATACATATGAAAACATGTTCTTTATATAAATCACATTCTCTATTCCTGTAACATTTCTATAATGTTCTCTGCTGCTCTTGGGAGTACTCCCTGTACAAAAAGTGTACTTTTAAAAAATAAGGAATTTTCACAGATTTTCTTTATACTGGTTTCTGTAATTATTTTTTCTCTATCCTATTTCCCTGCTCCTTTTGCTGAAACTCCAATTTGGAACACTCTCTAAATTTCATCTTTAACCTATTTGATCTTTCTTCCACATGATAACAAAACACAAATTTGGCCCTAGTGGTACCTAACTGCCTTCTTACATCTCCCTGGGAAGCCAAAAGTTTCCCTGAATCTCTTAAAACAATTCAACCTTCTTCAAATTTGACTACATTGTATACGTTTCTGAGCATTATTTATATCCAGTGCTGTTTCATTCTGTCAAATGCAGCACTTTTCCTTCTCTTCAATCCAATAAATTTGAAAAAGTGCTTTCTCCTGTGTCCCAGGCTCTGAACTATAACCCTGTTGGAACTCTCAAGATCAAAGGAACAACTGTAATATAGGTACTAAGAGACAAGTTCAGATGCAAAGAAGGAAAAAATAGGAGAGATAAAGCTTATTCAGTGCAACTATTCACAGCAGTCAGATCAGGGCCTGGCAGTAATTGCTGTTCGGTCAAATTCGTGGAACAAATAAATGAATGGCACCAGTAATGTCTGCCAGCACTGGCTGTAGCTGTATGGGCAGGATCTTCATAAGCAAAGGTGTGAGCAGGTGTTACAAGTGGGTAACACCATGTATGCAAAGACACAGAGGCAGGAAAGCAATGAGACATGGGGAGCTTAGACCAGCACAACTGATGGGCCCACTTGTCCTACTCATGTGAGTATTCCCAGATGGGCAAGAGCAGCAGAGAGCTATGGGAATGCCCTTCCTGCAAGAGAGCAGAGTGAACCGGTAGTACAGTGCAGGGCTAAGAGATTCTTTTTCTTAATATATTTGCTCTATTATAGGACTGAATATTTTATGCTTAATTCTGAGTCACAGAATAATTATTGCTTTCAAGAAATTATCAGGCCGGGCGCGGTGGCTCAAGCCTGTAATCCCAGCACTTTGGGAGGCCGAGACGGGCAGATCACGAGGTCAGGAGTTCGAGACCATCCTGGCTAACACGGTGAAACCCCGTCTCTACTAAAAAATACAAAAAAATAGCCGGGCGAGGTGGCGGGCGCCTGTAGTCCTAGCTACTTGGGAGGCTGAGGCAGGAGAATGGTGTAAACCGGGGAGGCGGAGCTTGCAGTGAGCTGAGATCCGGCCACTGCACTCCAGCCCAGGCGACAGAGCAAGACTCCGTCTCAAAAAAAAAAAAAAAGAAATTATCCTGAAAATTCCTTCTATGGTTTGTCCAAAGAGCTCTAGACTTGAAGATAGAGTGTCATTGTTCTGCTTCCACATCTACCATTTGTAACTGGGCGACCTTCCCTTCCCTAGGCTTCAGCGTTCCTCACTGCAGAAACGGAGTAATAATAACACCTCACAAAGTTGTCAAAAATGAGATCATATTTGGGAAAGTAATAACAGTAATAACAAAAGCTTCCTTTTTCTTAGATTGATTCATTGCTTTTGGTTTCATCACTATCCTATACCACATATAGATTGTGCCACAGAACATGTTTTAGTAAAAAGTATATATGCATACATATACCCATATGTATTCATCCATTTGCATATATGCAGGTTAGAACAATGATGACCATTTACATACACAGTGCTACTTTCATTACCTCATTATATCCTCACAACAATCCTGGCAGGTACGTAATGTTATTTCCCCCATTTTACAGATGAGGGAACTGAGGCTTGGAAAGGTCACACTGTTGTCCAAGGTCACATAGCTAGGAAATGACAGAATTTGGATATGATTTGTTTTTTTTTAATCCGGAGTCTATGCCCCAAATGCTACATACATGTAGGTAATTTCTCCAAATTTTGTCTTTATATTTCTCCAAAAACATGTAGTTTATGATAATTTCTAACAACCTTAAAGAGGTATAATGATATATAATAAATACATATTTATAGTGCACCATCTGACAAGTTTTGACGTAAGTATACACCCATAAAACCATTACTACAATCAAGATAATAAAAATATCCAGCACCCATAAAAGTTTCCTCATGTCCCTTCCTAATCCCTCCCTCCTACCTCTCCATACTCTGTCTGCCAGCCCCAGGGAGCCATTGATCTGCTATTGTTCACTATAGATTAGGCTGTATTTTCTAGAGTTCAATCTAATTAGAATCATATAGTATGCACTCCTTTCTTTTTTTCTTTTTTCTTTCTTTTTTTTTTTTTGAGACGGAGTCTTGCTCTGTCGCCCAGGCTGGAGCGCAGTGGCCGGATCTCTCCATACTCTGTCTGCCAGCCCCAGGGAGCCATTGATCTGCTATTGTTCACTATAGATTAGGCTGTATTTTCTAGAGTTCAATCTAATTAGA
>NW_012114633.1:2266629-2280364 GCF_000951035.1 Colobus angolensis palliatus
GGCCTCCCAAAGTGCTGGGATTACAGGCTTGAGCCACCGCGCCTGGCCTCCTTTCTTTTTTTCTAACAGATAGGATCTTTCTCTGTTGCTCAGGCTTGAATGCAGTAATGCAATCAGAGCTCACTGCAGCCTCAAACTCCTGGGTTCAAGCACTCCTCCCACTCAGCCTCCTGAGAGCTGGAACTACAGGAGAGCACCACCATTCCTGGCTAATTTTTTATTTGTTTTTGTTTTTCGTAGAGATGGGGTCTCACTATGTTGCCAGGGTGGTCTCTAACTCCTGGCTTCAAATGATCTTCATGCCTCAGACTCCCAAAGTGTTGGGATTACAGGCATGAGCCATCACACTCAGCCCCATGCAGTTCTTTTTCTTCTTTCATGCTGCATAATTATTTCAAGATTCATCCATATATTTGCATGAATCAAGTGTTCATTTCTTTTTATTACTGAGTAGTGTGCCATTGTATGGATATACCACAGCTTGTTTATTTATGATCATTTGAAAAAAAATTATACTCCAAAATATTCAAGAACTGAAAAAGCAAATTATATTTTAAATTGTTAATATTCTGCTTCTTAATTTACATTGACTTTAAAATTTGTTATGCATATCTTCCTAAAATGTTAACTATATCTCTAAATTGAAAAAGAATGGGATAAGAAGTTAAATAGAAGAGAGGAAAAGGATAAGGCATTGTCCCTCAGATATGACATCACTCCCGTCTTAAATTAATTTTGAAACCTGACTCTCGCATGCATGCATATAAAATCTATATTTTTGCTTTCTATATGTAATATTCTACATTTGAAATTTTATATTTAAAATATAATTCACTGGCCATGATGGCTCATGCCTGTAATCCTAGTATTTTGGGAGGCTGAAGCAAGTGGATTGCCTGAGTTCAGGAGTTCAAGACCAGCCTGGGCAACATGGTGAAACCTCGTCTCTACTAAAAATACAAAAAAATCAGCTGGGCCTGGTGGCACCCGCCTGTAATCCCAGCAACTCAGGAGGCTGAGGAGGGGAATTGCTTGAACCCAGGAGGTGAAGTCTGCAGTGAACCGAGACTGTGCCACTGCACTCCAGGCTGGAGGACAAAGGGAGACTTGGTCTCAAAAAACAAACAAACAAAAATTTAAAAATAAAATATAATTCAATGTAGTGCTATAAATTTTAGAAACTCAATGATATGGTACTTCAGTTGTATCAATTGAAATTCATGCATTTTCTCCTTGGCAATATAGTTATAAGTGGCCAATAAATTCTCCACCTTGGATACATGTATACCATGAAACAAAAAGCACTTTAAAGAAAGACAAAAAATCTTTTTCAGACCTTCAGATTGGAATTAATATGACACCCAGCTCCAAATGTTGTGTTAGAGATACCCATGGATGTCAGATAGGCTAGAGTCTGGCTTCCCTCAGCCCATTTCCCTGCCTATAAAATAGGAATACTAGCTATCTTGCAGGACTACAGTAGATTTTAAATGAGATGATATGTGTGAGCACAGGGCATATAAAAGGCATTTATAAATGTTATTCCCCAGTGCTAGTTCCTCTCGTGTCCCTTATTTATTTATTTATTTTTTTTGAGACGGAGCCTTGCTCTGTCGCGGGGCTGGAGCTCACTGCAAGCTCCGCCTCCCGGGTTTACGCCATTCTCCTGCCTCAGCCTCCCCAGTAGCTGGGACTACGGGCGCCCGCCACCTCGCCCGGCTGGTTTTTTTGTATTTTTAGTAGAGACAGGGTTTCACCGTGTTAGCCAGGATGGTCTCGATCTCCTGACCTCGTGATCCGCCCGTCTCGGCCTCCCAAAGTGCTGGGATTACAGGCTTGAGCCACCACGCCCGGCCCCATGTCCCTTATTTTTAAGACTTTAGCCTCCCTGGGAACTTTCATATGCTTCCCAACACTGATCACAGAGCCAGACACATAGCTGAAACCTGAATATTGCTGAATAAAGACCTTTTCTTCCTAGCTCTGGCATCAGTGCAAATCTATGTTTGTGCAGACTGAGGAATGGTTTTGTGGTCATGTTTCCATAGGGACATCAAGTATTGTTTCTTCAAGTGGTTGAGGCTGCTGTGAGGCCAGCATCTGATGCAGAGCCCCATGGAAGGTGCAGTGGTTGGATCCTAGGTGGGAGGTGACAACTCATATTGGAAACCAGGAGTTTGCATATTGTGGCCTTTCTCAATGAATGGGGGCCCCTGGGAAACCTAACAGCCTTAAGGCACTGTTTAGACTAGCTTGAGCGTTGATATTCCCTCAAAGGAGGTAATTAGTAAACCAAGTACCATGCAATTGTGAGGTGCCCAAAGAAATTGCCAGTAAGCCCCATCAGGGGACCCTTGGAGACTTGAAGTGCTTAGAAAACTGACCATGTTGAGTTAAAAAACGGTCACAGAAAACCAACAGTGGGATCCTTTTTGAGGAATAGACGTGGGAAATAACAGAATGAAAACATTCTAAGTGCCACTGGAATAAGAGAAATCCAATGCAAGCTAAAACATTAAAGAAGGATCATTAAAATGTTTAAACTTCTCCCTTCACTATTGAAAGCCTTCTGGAGGGGCTTTGACCTGGTTTGAGTTCCAGGTTGGCCTTTAACGAGGCACATGATCCCAACAACGCCACCTCATTTCACAAATCCTCAATTTTCCCATGTGTGAACTGGTGAATTCATAGCATCTACGTTTCTGAATTATTTGAAGGGAGACTACCTGAGATAAGAGTGGGAATAGACAAACCAAACACAGAGCCTTGGATGTAGTAGGTGTTCAATAGATACTTGCTGAATGAATGTCTGATGGAGACATTCTCTTCTTAGCTATCCAAATGGAACTCATCACTCTGGCTTCCCCCCTTGTCTTTAAAACAAACAAACAAACAAACAAAAAAACCTGTCATTATATTTTTATAAGTTTCTTTGAAAAGTTGAGAGATTTTTTCACCCAAATGAATAGAATTTCCTTTTGGCCTCTGTTTTTCGCTTGTAGAAATGGAGATAATTCCCCCTGCCTCCTAGTGATGCCGTACGACCCACAGGAAATCAGTAAAAGCACTCAACAAACATCTAAAATGCTTCTCTTCTCAGTAGCAGATACACTTCCTAGTGCATTGCTAATCCTTACAGGTGTGTGAACAATTCAGATAGTTGGCAAGGGCCTTTGATAAATAGGAAAGTAAATAAAGCTAATAATTTGTAATTTTTCCGGTAGAAACCAAGAGGCTTCTGTTTTTGCCAAGTGGAAAAAAGGTTTGTCACACAAACAGTTTTATTTTTCAGAAAGTGTAGTAGACATGGAAAATTCAATTAAGGAAAACTATTTTGTTAGTGAATCTTTATCAAATTTTGAAGGGCATGTATACAGTATTTTAGAAATTTAGGGGGGTTTCCATTAGTGAATAGCACTTGTTTTGGCTGTGACCTTTTAGCTGGTTTAAATCTGTCAGGTCCAACCACAGAATCACGGTCCCAGATCATGCACTTGTTTTCTCCTTTTAACCTATTCATCACCGTTTTGCTGATGTTGACCAAAAGGTTTCCTTTTCTAAGTAAGAAAAATCCGTCTGCTTTTAAGCTCTGTATAACTTGCATGCATGAAGTGCTGAAGTGAAATAAGCAATGTTTCACCTGTCCCTTTTCTTTTTCCCCCACCACCACCTCCTCTTCATTTCGTATTTGACTTATTTGTCCTGAACACTTCAAAGTCAGTTTCTGAATCTGTTTCTCAATGCATCGTATGTGCAAGTGAAAGAATCTGTTTTCGAAAGGATGTTCATCTTCAATGAACAAGACTGTCACCATCATTAAGTTTATAGTTATAAGGTTTACTTTTTTCTCACTAAGTTCTCTTATTTTCTGTTACTTCTCTGTAAGGTAAACAATGATAATGTCTTTTTTTTTTTTTTTTTTTTTTTGAGATTCTCCTGTCTTAGCATGTTGACCTGGCTGGTCTTGAACTCCTGACCTCTGGTGATCCACCCGCCTAGGCCTCCCAAAGTGCTGGGATTACAGGTGTGAGCCACCGCCCCCAGCCAAGAATGGATAATGTCTTTATTTCATCCTTGGTGTACTTCAAGGATTATAATAATAGTTTTCAGAGATCATGAAAATTACTCCATTTTGTAAAATATGGGCATCAATGAAAGAAATGTTCTGTAGAAACTTTGGGCCCTTCATCATATAGAAATGTTGGGACTTCCCATAATAAATACTTACCGGAAAACTAAAGCTATCATCAAGATTCTCTTCCTGCGACCATACGTTAGGACATCAGGAAGATATGGTAGTAATCTGGGTTGCAAAAATAAATTATGTCCTGAATGTTTTCACTTGGCCCATAAAGTGACGCCATATTTGCTAACCCTGCAAACAAAACACAACATCAAAACCAAAAGATGGACACAGAATTTAAGGAAGCCTAACGTTTAACTGTACATGTGTCTGTAGATCAGATACCTGGGGTTAAAACCCTGCCTCAGATTTATTAGCAACACGTTTTGGGGCAAATTACATCACCCCAGCCTCCCCTGCACCTTGCTCTCTTTCTCTTCTGTGTAAAATGGAGATAATAATAGTATTATGCCCATTACTATAGGGCTGTTGTGGGGACCAAATGACAATTCAATTAGAGCTTAGTGTGATGCCTGACACTCAGAAAGTGCTCAATAAATGTTATTTTATAAATATTTTTCTTTAAGATTGTTAACAGGCAGGAAAATTATAAGGAAGAAATAAAGATGGACTTTGGATTTCAGTCAGTAAACAGGCTTCGAGTGCATACTGAGATCAGCATGCTGGGTTTGACCCTGGGGATAAAATAACTACTATCATACCAAAGACCTCACAAAACAAGGAGGCTCAATCCCTGAAGCTTTTAACCATTTTTCATTTTACTTATCTCACTGGACACTGTGTAAGAAACATCTATATTTCATTTCACGCAACCATACGTTTCTACTGCTGACATTCATGTGTAGAGTACTTGAATTTCATACATGTGTCTATCAAGTCCAAATATCACTTGACTGACAATCCAAATGCATCACCAAACATGCAACATCTCACCTCCCCAGGTAGCAACATCCTTGTTCAGTTTACTTTATCGTATCCTTCTCACCTAGAGTATTACAGAAATATTCCCTTATGAAAATAGGTTTTCTCCACATACTATAAGATTCCTAACAACAGGATCTGCCCTGATTCTGATAGGGCTCACTCTTACAGGGTTGTGCAGTCTTCCTCTGTCCCTGAAGGCTGTGTGTTTACTTTTTCTAAAATGATTTGTTGACTCATGTACATTTTTCCCCAGAGAGCTATTCAAATTTATTTTATTTTATTTTATTTTATTTTATTTTAGAAATGGAGTCTCACTCTGTCAGCCACGCTGGAGTGCAGTAGCGCCATCTCGGCTCACTGCAACCTCCACTTTCCAGGTTCAAGCGATTCTCCTGCCTCAGCCTCCCGAGTAGCTGGGACTACAGGCATGTGCCATCATACCCGGCTAATTTTTTGTATTTTTAGTAGAGACAGGATTTCACCATGTTGGCCAGACTCAAACTCCTGACGTCAGGTGATCTACCTGCCTCAGCATCCCAAAGTGCTGGGATTATAGGCATGAGCCACTGCACCCAGCCTAATTTTTTTTTCTAAGCAAACACTACACCATGAAACTTAAACAGAATTAGGCATGTGTTTTGATTTGTCTTCTGCCAAGCTGGAAAAGTTCCAAGTGCCTAGTGATTTATTTGCCACAAAAGCCACAAAAGCACAAATGAGATCCCAAGGGTTACGGTTTCTTTTGTAACATCTATATTCTGATGGATGCCTAATTTATTTTTAGCATGAGATAAGCTGACAACAGAACAGAAAAATTAAGAGATAAGGAATTCTAATGACATTTAATTCAACTCTTAATATTACTGATGATTCAATTGAGGTGATAATGACCTGAACAAAATTCCTTAGTAACAGAAAAGCCACCGCAAGGTCCCTCTTCAGCCCCTGCTCTTTCCCCTGTCGTCTTCACAGCAAATTCCAGTGAGGCACCCACAATCTCAGGTCCTCCACAAGGCCCCTGTGCTGATGCCAACATACTCCAGAACTTGGGGTTATTTATTTTCTGTTCATATCCATTGGCGAGGATAACTAAATACTAAGAAATCAGGAACAACCTAACTGCCCATGACAGAGAAATGACTTCATAGGTTCATCTGACCAAGCCAGGTACTTCAGTACCAAGAATTTATTTAACATTGTGTTTTTGAAGACTAATGATGTGGAAATACATTAAATGAAAACTGTGGAATACAAACTTTATCGTGATTTCAAATTTTTAAAACTGGAAAGAAATATATTCAAATGTCACCAGTGCTTTAGTGGGTAAAATGAAGACTGGCTTTTTATTTTTCTATTTATGCTTTCACTGTGTTTTATATATTTTATACAGTGGATATGGGTTTTAGTAATCTAAAAGACAATATAATGTAAAAACCAAATAATACTGGTTAAAATAATCTGCTGTACTCATAACCAATCAGGAGAGAGGAGTCCATAGGTGTAAAGACCACCATTTTAAAAAGAACAAGCAAACACGTGTACGTTGCCTACTGTATGTGTCATCCCTCCATGAATTTGGTGTGGGCAGAACAATGTAAAGGCTTTGGCTTTTATTTTGAAATGAGAAACCATTGGAAGGTTTTGGGTATAGGAATGGCATGACTCATCTTGGATTTCAATAGTATCACCCTGGCTGCCATGTCGAGAGTAACCTTCTGGTGAGCAAGGACAAAAGCAGGGAACGAGGAAGGTGGTGACAACCTAGGTTACAAAGAAGGGTAGTGGTACAAGGGGTGAGAAGAGTTGGATTCCAGCTAGTTATCTATCACAGTGTTAGTCTTTGAAAACTATTTTCGCATGATCTGTTTTTTATTATATGGAGATTTAAATATGTCTTTTATTTTGTATTTTTATCCACAGAACCTGTGATGACTCTAAAAAGCCTTGGGTATAATAGGCCTTCTCCCTGAAAATAATACCAAGTCTGATTATACCTTTCCTTTTCAAACAGCTGCCCCTATTCCAGCAGTTACCCTGTCTCTGTGGAGCCAGATAAGATGGGCCACTGGGACTTTTTTCTGCTCGAGCAGCAGGTGGTCTCAGTCTTAGTCCAGAAGGTCTCAAACACCAGCCAGGACCCATTCTTAATAAAGTTTTTACCGGTTGGTAGCAAAATAAAAGAGTAATAGAAAGAATTTTTGCAAAGTCAAAATTCCCTTTAAAGGATCATTCTTTATTCTTTGACAATACATATCCTTTCAAATCATATGGGGAGGAGTGTTTTATGTTTTATAAAATGATGATGATGTATATGGTGGTTGTGGAGCTTTATTTAATATATACTCATTTAGCAAAATCAAAAGTTGACAATTTTATTTCAGCTTCAAAGACTTCATGACAGTTTTCTGGTCCATTAAATCTTCAAATTTAAAAACACAGTGTGAGTCTATATGGCAAAATCTTCTTCACATATGCCTATTGTGAATTTAAATTTTGGTAATTGAACAAAAAATGAACCCTGGTTCTAAAACTTTTAATCTCTAATATTACCTCATCTTCTCCCAGAAAATAAATGTTAGTGAGAAGTAAACACGGGAAAAACTAATTCATTAGTTCTTTATTATCAAAGCTTTGTTCAGTTAAAAAAAGAGTGTTTTTAAAAATTATACAAGTAATGCAAATTAATTATAAGAAATTTGGAAAATGAAAAAGGACAAAAAGAAAAAAATAATTATCCGTAATTCTATTATCCAGATTTGTAACCACTGTTGATATTTTAGTGTATTTTTTTCTTGTCTTTTTAAATGTATTAGAGATGAATAGATATATTTTTTTTACAAAATGGGGATTATATGGTTATTTCTTTAGTATTTTACATCAAAGAACTATCACAAAGGCCTTGATACCTAGAAAACTTAGCAACCTATTACTCATAGTCTCAAACCTTGGTTGCTCATGAGAAATGTGCAAATGAAGCTACATCTATTTTTAAAGACCAGGGTGATGATAAATATAGATAAGCTAGGGAAAAAACTGTAGATGTCCCATTGTCTGAGCAATTTCCTTCAAGTTAAAATAGAGAATAATAGACATTAAAGATATATTAGTAGCTCAATGAGACTTTTTGAAAGTCAAAGAATTAAAATAATATGAAAAAGGGAAATATAGAAAACCACAAACTGTGTTGTATGTTGAAATAGGGAAAATACTTGTGTATTCTTTTTATTTAATTCTCATGAGAATGAAGAGGACACCATAGATTAAAATCTAATTTGTTTTTCTTGGTAACCATAAATAATGACTACCATTTTTATAAAATTAAATTATGCTTCACCTTGAAATAGGACCAACTCTATGGTTAAGAGAATTTGGACTTTTAAATTTTGCTTTTATGGATTCTGATAAGAGATTTAGCTCCCTGAAGATATCCTTTTTCTGCCACAGTGCCTGGAATTCATGTGCTTAACTTTGGTAATAAGGGCGTCAGGTTTAAAATTGGATATAAAAATTTCTCCAGACTTCTAGATACAATACATAAGAGGACAAAAAGACACACACAGCATTAAAGTCTAAGATTACTGGGAATTTAAATGCCAGAACATGAGTGAAATCTATATCAATATCAGGCAAGTAAAACTAAGTCAGGAAGTCAACCCCACTTTCCTCTAATGAAACATTGCCTAAAGACACATGCCTGGGACCTAAAAAAAAAATTCCACATAACAAGAGACTGGCAAACATATCTTAAAAATTAGAAGAACAGCATACTTCTGAAAATGATCTACTCCATCTTATGAAGACTTTCCAGGAAACCGTGTGTTTAAAATAGGAGCAGAAAACTAAAAGGAGCAAATGGGTTAAAATGAAAAATTTTAAAGAGTGATATGAAAAGAGAGAGGTTGTGACTAGGATAGGAAAGGATTCTGTGGTGAGAAAGAAAGAAACAGGAGTAGAACTAAATCCATGTTGGGCATAGTTGATACCGTGGAACATGGATGATACATGGATGTCATAGTTAAAGCACATCATGTAGTGATATGAAAGAAAATAGTATATGGAAATGAGATACAGAAGCACCAACACACAGATCACTGATAGAGACAAAAGCAAATGGAAGGAACAAAAATGACAGCTGAAAGTATATTTTAGAAGACTTTTCTGAGTTAACAAAGAAAGTCTCTCACTGTCGACTTGAGAGATTCCATTAAAGTAGGCTAAATTCCTTATCTTGACATGGAAATTTCAAAAGCTTAACTTTTACTCCAGACAACAACAATTAGGTTTCAATGGCAGTTTCAGGCATTCGTGATGGATTGCGATTGGTGCAAGTGATAATGGTGAAATTGGAGACAGTGCAAGTGGGAATTGTGCATAAAGCAGAGCTCATTCTATTAGCACAGTAGCCCACAGTGGGAGGATCGTGTAGTGAATGTGAGGTTATCTACCTGGTGACTGTGATAAAAACAAGGTTGTGAACCACTAGGTGCAAAAATACTTTTGATAAATTCAGTGGTAATTGCTATAAGCATAAACAACTATATAAATACCTTCCAAAATAGTAGAGAAGAGCAGAAGAGGAATAGACTATATAGCAAAGGACAAGCAAAGAAAATAATAATTAAAAAAGACAAAGTAAAACCAAATAAACTAAATATAGCTATGCATGTGAGTGGATTAAGTGCTCTTGTTAAAAATAAGAAAATTCTCAGCCCATTTATGCCTAGTGTTCCTTATTGGAACAGTAAGCATGTGGGAGTTATTTGTATCCTACTGCTAAAGGTCATCGCCAATGTCTGATTGCCAAAATTCAAAAAATTTCAACCTCACGCATAAATGGGTTAAGATTAAAACACAGAATTCAACCACATTCTGTTTATAACTAACCACCTAAAATGAGGTATTAGAAGAGTTCAAAAAAAAAAAAAAAAAAGGTTGGGCAAAGACATATCAAACTAATGAAGACAAAAAGAAAATATGGTCACTATATGTTATGTAATAATGATGTAATAATACAATAGAAATGAGATACAGTAGCTGGCACTAGTTTAGTACTAAGGACATGTCATATTTCAGTTAATGCTCATGATAACTGTGAGGTTGTTAGATAATGTCAAATTCCAGCCCAAAGGCAATAACCAGAGCAAATATTGTAATACTATAAAGTGACAATTTCAAGTGAACACTCATGGGTCAGTATGTACCAAGTAATATTAACTCAACATATAAAGTAAAAATTATAAATACAAAAAGAAATGACCAGTAGTAGGACACTTTAACACATTTCTCAGTTTTCTGGCATCAAGTATGAAAACCATAAATGAATGAGATATAAATGCTATAATTTAATGAGATTGGTTTAACCAAGAATATGTCATTGCATTTTGATGGTAAAAGAATTATAAGTAATCTAAACATCAACAGTGGATAATGTATTAAATTAGACTAGGGCTAAAATATTGTTGGCTTATGTAGTGGCCATTCTTTTACTCCTTTTAAACAAAATAAAAAAAATAGTGTGACATTGAAGTATTAATTACCAATTAAATGAAAAAGCAGACACATAATGATACATCGAGTATGCTCTGAATTTTATTTTTAAAGTGTACATAGTGTTTATAAAAATGCACACAGCGATAATAAACCAAATGGGTCCATATAAATTGTTAACATCAGTTATCTCCAGCTCTTGTGATTATGGGTGATTTTTTCTTAGTTATTTTTATCAGTCTTAGTGATTTTGCATTTAAAATTTTTTCTGCAAAGAACATTTTTACTTCCGCAATCAGAGAAAAATATAATTGACCTTTATTTAATGATATGATCTTATGAACATCCCACTTGTTTCTCACCTCTTAGGAGAGAAAGGCAGGGTAGAGATTTGACAGGAACGGAAATCAAAGCTAAAAGAGGTAAACGTGGCTTAAAAAAAAATGTCATAGTTAATGACAGTACATGGTCTAAAACTCTTGGCTTTGGACCTCCAGTCCTGAGGACTTTCCAGTCCATTGTTCTGGGTAAACCATGTCACCACAAAGGCCTGTTGACATGCTGCTAATTCAAAGTGTCAAGTCCATTATCAAGCCTAGAGGTTATAAAATATATAAAGTCACATATATTTTATATAATGTGAATATTAAAATTTATGTGTGAATATAAAAATTTACATATTTATACAATCAAATATATAAATATAATTTTTATTCAAGATGATAGGAGAAAGAGGTCAATATATCCGACCAATTAGCTCCAAATGAACAAGGTACTGAGGGGATGAGACAAATACATTTTGATGGAAGCTGGAGGTAGAAATAGTCATGGAAGCCAAAACCATTCAGCAGAAAAGGCTCTGATGCTTGGGGAACAAATCTCACCTATAGGTGCTAGCATCTTTTCCAGAGTGGCCCTGAAAGAAAAGGTCATTTTAAATATAAGCATGATAGTGATTTGCATTTCAGACCAGCCCAAAGACTACTTTGCGGTATGACTCTGTGAACCTGCCAGTCAAATCCAGGATTCACAGTTTTGGAAATGGTTCTGGGCCATCCTCATGGTCACAGTTGACTTATAGGTCATTTAGGCACTAACCTATTATTTATCAGCTATTAACAATCCCTTCAGTTTCCATTTCTCTCAGTAGTTGGATGGTATTAATACTTCCACCACATAGTTCAAATAGACTTCAGATGTTTGTTCCATGGAAAATGTACAGGGACACTTTGAAGGTTGCTTCGTAAATGTCAGCAATCATCAGAGAATGGTTTTATTTCTTCAGATTGGAATGGTTTTTCCACTTCTTGCTTTAGGAGTTCTAATTTTCTAATTTTTGCACATTATGTAAATGAATTAAAAAATTTTTACCAATGGAATTTTTGTTATGATGAAAATAGCTTTATAATTTCTTTCTGATTGCTTAAATAATGCAAATCTTTGTAAAAAGTCAAATGATAATGAAAAGTCTGAGAGGAAAGAAAAAAAATCCCCTGAAATTCCACTAAAATAAGATAACAACTATGAACATTTTGGTCACCATCTTTTCATACTTTTACTGCATACACACTCTTGTAATTTTCCATAAAGTAGATCATAATATACATGTAGCTTTTTAATTACAAATTTCTTTTTATCCCACTTCTCTTTTCCTTACCTCCATCCACACCACTACCTTCAAAGACATCAGTGTTAACAGTCAAGTGTGCACCTTTCCATATGTGTATCTACGTTTACCTAATTCAATAAAAATGGAAAAGATATAATTTGTGTATATTTTTAAAAATATAATGTGTATATGTGTGTTGTTTATGAAGTTTTATAAATGATGAAATATTTTGTTATTTACAAAAATGAAGTTCTATTATTCATGTCTCTGCTTTCCAAATTTTATATAACAGAAATCCCTTCATTTTAGTGATAGGAAATCGTCCATGGTGTGAATGTGTTACAGTTTATTGAACCATCCCTGTCAAGTGAGAAATTACTTTACTTCTGGTTCTTCACTATAAACATATTGAAACCAACAATCTTGTACATATATTATTATGGGCCAGTGCTTTTATTTTATTGGATAGATTCCTAGCATGGACTTGCTAGTCAAAAGTATAAGCATTTTAAATTCTGATATTGTGAGATTTATTTCCTAATAGGTTGTAAAATTCACATTTCCATCAGCAAAGTGTACGAGGACCCTCATCCCCATACTTTCATTAACAAAAGATATTATCATTCTTTTTTATTTTTGTCAACCTGACTTTTTGGGAAATACCCTCTCTTTTTATTTTAAATTTGTTTTTTCTAACTATTTGGGAGGTGGGGCATCCTTTCCCACATTTATTGGTCATTTGGATGTAATCTTTTGTGAATTTCCCATTCACCTCCTTCTATCAGGCATTTTAAATCAATTTCAAAGGTCTCTTATCTACATTAAAAATATTACTTAAAATAATATTTTATATATTAATAATTCTTTCTTATGAATGACTAATGTTCTCCTAAGTCTATCATATGTCTTTAGGCTTTATGACATATTTTCCACACAAAAATATTTAAATGTGGTGAAAGTCCATAATTTTTGTATAGTTTCTAGGGATTCTCTTCTGGCTTAAAAGGTCCCTCGACCCTTAGATGTTTTGTTTTCCTAAATTCTATTCTAAGATTTTTTTTTAAATTATACTTTAAGTTCTAGGGTGCATGTGCACAACGTGCAGGTTTGTTACGCAAGTATACATATTCCATGTTGGTTGCTGCACCCATTAACTTGTCATTTACATTAGGTATTTCTCCTAAAGCTATCCCTTCCCCTGGCCCCCACCCCATGACCAGCCCCCATGTGTGATGTTCCCTGCCCTGTGTCCAAGTGTTCTCATTGTTCAGTTCCCACCTATGAGAACATGCGGTGTTTGGTTTTCTGTCCTTGCGGTAGTTTGCCCAGAATGAGGGTTTCCAGCTTCATCTATGTCCCTGCAAAGGACATGAACTCATCCGTTTTAATGGCTGCATAGTATTCCATGGTATATATATGCCACATTTTCTTAATCCAGTCTATCATTGATGGACATTTGGGTTGGTTCCAAGTTTTTGCTATTGTTAATGGTGCCACAATAAACATACGTGTGCATGTGTCTTTATAGTACCATGATTTATAATCCTTTGGGTATATACCCAGTAATGGGA
>NW_012114633.1:2281287-2304402 GCF_000951035.1 Colobus angolensis palliatus
GAACTTTAAAGTAGTTTTTTCCAATTCTGTGAAGAAAGTAATTGGTAGCTTGATGGGGATGGCATTGAATCTATAAATTACCTTGGGCAGTATGGCCATTTTCACAACATTGGTTCTTCCTATCCATGAACATGGAATGTTCTTTCATTTGTTTGTGTTCTCTTTTATTTTGTTGAGCAATGGTTTGTATTTTCCCTTGAAGAGGTCCTTCACATCCGTTGTAAGTTGGATTCCTAGGTATTTTCTTCTCTTTGTAGCAATTGTGAATGGGAGTTCACTTGTGATTTGGCTCTCTGTTTGTCTGTTATTGATGTATAGGAATGCTTGTGATTTTTGCACATTGATTTTGTATCCTGAGATGTTGCTGAAGTTGCTTATCAGCTTAAGGAGATTTTGGGCTGACATAATGGGGTTTTCCAAATATACAATCATGTTATCTGCAAACAGGGACAATTTGACTTCCTCTTTTCCTAATTGAATCCGCTTTATTTCTTTCTCTTGCCTGATTGCCCTGGCCAGAACTTCCAACACTATGTTGAATAGGAGTGCTGAGAGAGGGCATCCTTGTCTTGTGCTGGTTTTCAAAGGGAATGCTTCCAGTTTTTGTCCATTCAATATGATATTGGCTGTGGGTTTGTAATAAATAACTCTTATTATTTTGAGATACATTCCATCAATACCTAGTTTACTGAGAGCTTTTTGCATGAAGGGCTGTTGAATTTTGTTGAAGATCTTTTCTGCATCTTTTGAGATAATCATGTGGTTTTTGTCTTTGGTTCTGTTTATATGATGGATTATGTTTATTGATTTGCATATGTTGAACCAGCCTTGCATCCTAGGGATGAAGCTGACTCAATCGTGGTGGATAAGCTTTTTGATGTGCTGCTGGATTTGGTTTGCCAGTAGTTTATTGAGGATTTTCACATCAATATTCATCAGAAATATTGGTCTAAAATTCTTTTTTTGTTGTGTCTCTGCGAGGCTTTGGTATCAGGATGATGTTGGCCTCATAAAATGAGTTAGGGAGGATTCCCTCTTTTTCTATTGATTGGAATAGTTTCAGAAGGAATGGTACCAGCTCCTCTTTGTACCTCTGGTAGAATTTGGCTGTGAATCTGTCTGGTCCTGGGCATTTTTTGGTTGGTAGGCTATTAATTATCTCCTTGATTTCAGAGTCTGTTATTGGTCTATTCAAGGATTCAACTTCTTCCTGGTTTAGTCTTGGGAGAGTGTATGTGTCCAGGAATTTATCCATTTCTTCTAGATTTTCTAGTTCATTTGTGTAGAGGCATTTATAGTATTCTCTGACGGCAGTTTGTATTTCTGTGGGATTTGTGGTGATATCCCCTTTATCATTTTTTATTGCTTCTGTTTGATTTTTCTCTCTTTTCTTCTATATTCGTCTTGCTAGCAGTCTATCCATTTTGTTGATCTTTTCAAAAAATCAGCTCCTGGATTCATTTATTTTTTGAAGTAGTTTTTTTGTCTCTATCTCCTTCAGTTCTGCTCTGATCTTAGTTATTTCTTGCCTTCTGCTAGCTTTTTAATTTGTATGCTCTAGTTTCTCTAGTTCTTTTAATTGCGATGTTAGGGTGTTGATTTTAGATCTTTCCTGCTTTCTCTTGTGGGTATTTAGTGCTATAAATTTCCCTGTACACACTGCTTTAAATGTGTCCCAGAGATTCTGGAAGGTTGTGTCTTTGTTCTCACTGGTTTCAAAGAACATCTTTATTTCTGCCTTCATTTCATTATTTACCCAGTATCCATTCAGGAGCAGGTTGTTCAGTTTCCATGCAGTTGTGTGGTTTTGAGTGAGTTTCTTAGTCCTGAGTTTTAATTTGATTGCACTGTGGTCAAAGAGATAGTTTGTTGTGATTTCTGTTCTTTTACATTTGCTGAGCAGTGTTTTACTTCCAACTATGTAGTCAATTTTGGAATAAGTGCAATGTGGTGCTGAGAAGAACGTATATTCTGTTGATTTGGGGTGGAGAGTTCTGTACATGTCTATTAGGTCTGCTTGTTGCAGAGCTGAGTTCAGTTCCTGGATATCCTTGTTAACCTTCTGTCTAGTTGATCTGTCTAATATTGACAGTTGGGTGTTAAAGTCTCCCATTACTATTATGTGGGAGTCTAAGTCTCTTTGTAGGTCTCTAAGGACTTGCTTTATGAATGTGGGCACTCCTGTATTGGGTGCATATATATTCAGGATAGTTAGCTTTTCTTGTTGAATTGATCCCTTTACCATTAGGTAATGCCCTTCTTTGTCTCTTTTGATATTTGTTGATTTAAAGTCTGTTTTAGCAGAGACTAGGATTGCAACCCCTGCTTTTTTTTCTTTCCATTTGCTTGGCAGATCTTCCTCCATCCCTTTATTTTGAACCTATATGTGTCTCTGCACATGAGATGGGTCTCCTGAATACAGCACACTGATGGGTCTTGACTCTATCCAATTTGCTAGTCTGTGTCTTTTAATTGGGGCATTTAGCCCATTTACATTTAAGGTTAATATTGTAACGTGTGAATTTGATCCTGTTATTATGATGCTTGCTGGTTACTTTGCCTGTTAGTTGATGCAGTTTCTTCCTAGCATCAATGGTCTTTCCAATTTGGCATGTTTTTGCTTTGGCTGGTACCAGTTGTTCCTTTCCATGTTTAGTACTTCCTTCAGGAGCTCTTGTAAGGCAGGTCTGGTAGTGACAAAATATCTCAGCATTTGCTTTTCTGTAAACGATTTTATTTCTCCTTCACTTATGAAGCTTAGTTTGGCTGAATATGAAATTCTGGGTTGAAAATTCTTTTCTTTTCTTTCAGAATGTTGAATATTGGCCTCCACTCTCTTCTAACTTGTAGAGTTTCTGCCAAGACATCCACTGTTAGTCTGATGGGCTTCCCTTTGTGTGTAACCCGACCTTTCTCTCTGGCTGCCCTTAACATTTTTTCCTCCATTTCAACCATACTAAATCTGACAAGTATGTGTCTTGGGGTTGCTCTTGTTGAGGAGTATCTTTGTGGTGTTCTCTGTATTTCCTGAATTGGAATGTTGGCCTGCCTTGCTAGGTTGAGGAAGTTCTCCTGGGTAATATCCTGAAGAGTGTTTCCCAACTTGGTTTCATTCTCTTCGTCACTTTCAGGCACACCAATGAAACATTGATTTGGTCTTTTCACAGGGTCCCATATTTCTTGGAGGCTTTGTTCATTTCTTTTTACTCTTTTTTCTCTAAACTTCTCGCTTTATTTCATTAATTTGATCTTCAATCATTGATACTCTTTCTTCCACTTGATCGAATCAGCTATTGAAGCTTGTGCTTGCATCACGTAGTTCTCGTGCCATGGTTTTCAGCTCCATCAGGTCATTTAAGGTCTTCTCTACACTGTTTATTCCAGTTAGCCATTCGTCTAATCTTCTTTCAAGGTTTTTAGCTTTCTTGCAATGGGTTCGAACATCCTCCTTTAGCTTGAAGAAGTTTGTTGTTACTGACCTTCTGAAGCCTACTTCTGTCATCTCATCAAAGTCATTCTCCATCCAGGTTTGTTCTGTTGCTGGCAAGGAGCTGTGATCCTTTGGAGGAGAAGAGGCACTCTGGGTTTTAGAATTCTCAGCTTTTGTGCTCTTGTTTCTACGCAGCTTTGTGGTTTTATCTACTTTTGGTCTTTGATGTTGGTGACCTACAGATGGAGTTTTTGTGTGGATGTCCTTTTTGTTGATGTTGATGCTATTCCTTTCTGTTTGTTAGTTTTCCATCTCACACTCAGGTCCCTCAGCTGCAGATCTGCTGGAGTTTCTTGGAGGTCCACTCCAGACCCTGTTTGTGTGGGTATCACCAGTGGAAAAGCTGCAGAACAGCAAATATTGCTGCCTGATCCTTCCTCTGGAAACTTCATCCCAGAAGGGCACCCACCTGTATTAGGGTGTCTCCTGGTTAGGCTACATGGGGGTTAGGGACCCACTTGAGGAGGCAGTCTGTCCATTCTCAGAGCTCAAACACTGTGCTGGGAGAACCACTGCTCTCTTCAGAGCTGTCAAACAGGGTCATTCAAGTCTGCAGAAGTTTCTGCTGCCTTTTGTTCAACTATGCCCTGCCCCCAGAGGTGGGGTCTACAGAGGCAGCAAGTCTTGCAGAGCTACAGTGGGCTGTGCCCAGTTCAAGCTTCCCCGGCCACTTTGTTTACCTACTCAAGCCTCAGCAGTGGCGGATGCTCCTCCCCCTGCCAGGCTGCTGCCTTACCGGTCGATCTCAGACTGCTGTGCTAGCAGTGAGTGAGGCTCTGTGGGTATGGGACCCACCAAGCCAGGTGCAGGATATAATCTCCTGGTGTGCCAGTTGCTAAGACTGTTGGAAAAGTGCAGTATTTGGGTGGGAGTGTCCCGATTTTCCAGGTACAGTCTGTCATGGCTTTCCTTGGCTAAGAAAGTGAAATCCCCCGACCCCTTGCACTTCCTGGGTGAGGCAATGACCCGCCCTACTTTGTCTCACCCTCCATGGGCTGCACCCACTGTCCAACCAGTCCCAGTGAGATGAACCAGGTACCTCAGTTGGACATGCAGAAATTACTGTCTTCTGTGTCAATCATGCGGGGAGCTGCAGACTGGAGCTGTTCGTATTCAGCCATCTTGGAACCTGTAAGATTTTTTAAAATTTAAAAACTTTAAAAAAACATGGAATTCTTTTTTTTTTTTAACTGTAGCATATTCACACCATGTACCATTTCCTACCATTAAAATGAAGGGATTTCTGTTATATAAAATTTGGAAAGCAGAGACATGAATAATAAAATTTCATTTTTTTTGAGACAGAGTCTTGCTCTGTCACCCAGGCTGTAGTGCAGTGACATGATCTCAGCTCACTGCAACCTCTGCCTCCTGGATTCAAGTGATTTTCCTGCATTGGCCTCCTGAGTATCTGGGACTACAGGCACATGCCACCATGCCTGGCTAATTTTTGTATTTTTAGTAGAGACAGGGTTTCACCATGTTGATCAGGCTGGTCTCTAACTCCTGACCTCGTAATCTGCCCACCTAGGCTTCCCAACGTGCTGGGATTACAGGCATGAGCCACAGCACCTGGCCTTCTATATGGAATTCTTTATATAAGGATCCAACTTTTTCTTCTGGATTGACAATTATACGAGCAAGATTTTTAAAAAAATAAGCCCTTTCTCGCTGAACTGAAAAACCACCTTCTTATATATTAATTTTATTTATTATTTTATTCCACAACTCTCTATTATGCTCTGCTAATCTAGTTATATGTCATTATTACTGGATACAATGACTTTATAGTATATTTCAGTATATTATAAGACAAGTTCCCCTCCCTCCAGCTTGGAGACAATGAACTTGGTGGCTAATTGGTTAGAAGTAAGTCCATTCTGGAGTCAAAGTGAATACAGGCTTAAAGTTACTTAACAGTTCTTTATCTCAGTTTACCTAGCTGTATACTCAGGATGACAGCATTTATCATAGACAGTTGTGAGAGTTCATTAAATGAAACTAAACAGAGCAGTTAGAAAATTCCCTGACAGGTTTCAAGCAGTAAGAAATTAGCCTTTGTGATTGTCATAGCTGTCGTCAGACATTTTCTCTCACATATGAACTTTAAGATCACTTCAATGACTCTTTCCTTCAACCCCAGACCCTCCAAAAGTTAGGACTCTAACTTTAATTGCATTAAATACACATATTCATTTTGAGACAATTAATGTTTTTATAATAACAAGTCTCTCACATTTAGAATTTATGTTTTTAATGTGTGTCTTCTCAGATTTTAAAGTTTTCAGTGTGACCCTAGTTTAATTTAATTCATGTAAGACCTGTATCTCCTTTGTTAAATTCATTCCTATGTTTTTAAAGTTATTTTTCTTATTTTGAATCTATTTTATATTTCTTATTTTCTATTTCTAGCTCTAGATGGTTATTGCCAATGTAGAGAAAATCATGTCATCTTGTATATTCATTCTAGGATTTTTATGAGTCTCTTTTTTTCCATAAATACAATTTTATCATCAGCAAGAGAGATATGTGCATACCCCCTTTACCAATACTTACATTTACTATTTCATTTTCTTGTACTTACAATCTTGTCTAAACACTTTCTAATGATGATGAGATATCTGTTGTTGTCACAGAGTAAAGGGGAAAGGGTGACTAAATGATCCTACAGGATATAAGTGAAAGACAAGCTCCCTTTACCATACAGGATCTGTCTGACCATGCAGTGAGCAAGTGATGCAAACATCACACCCACGAAGGGCCAACCCTCATGATTCAATTTTCCTTAAGGCAGCCTCACTACCAATGATACTGGTCAACTAGGGGGAAGATCCCATCCAGCCTTCAAGAAGCAAAATTGCCATCTCCAGGGGTATTTCATACCCTGCTGTCCGCTTCCAACTAATCTCAAGACTCTAGTTTCATGTCTTTATTGCTAACTAGGGATAAAATAACTGATAAAAACTACAAAAAGATTTAGAGACAGATCTTTACCAACACAGAGATTGAATACTATGCTTTTAATATTTTTCTTTCAATTAGGAGGGGATTATTATAGTTTATTCACCCTCTCATTTGATCATTCAACTAGCATTTGTGAGGTACTTACGAGGTGACAGCTATTTCAAGATTGGTCTTAAAGCAGACCAATTCCTGCTTTTGAAAGATGCAGAGTCTAGCTAGGAAATCAGATATAGATTTAAATATGAGGCCAGGTACGGTGGCTCATGCCTGTAATCCCAACACTTTGGGAGGCCGAGGTGGGTGGATCACAAGGTCAGGAGATTGAGACCATCCTGGCTAACACGGTGAAACCCTATCTCTACTAAAAATAAAAAAATTAGCTGGGCATGGTGGCGGGCGCCTATAGTCCCAGCTACTCAGGAGGCTGAGGCAGGAGAATGGCGTGAACCCAGGAGGCAGAGCTTGCAGTGAGTGGAGATCGTGCCACTGCACTCCAGCCTGGGGGACAGAAATGAGACTCCATTTCAAACAAACAAACAAACAAAGTAGTAGTTTAAAAATAAATAAATAAGGTAAGACAAGCTATATATACCTGCAACTAATTTTTATCTAGTTTAAGATAGATGTATTATTATTATTATTATAAATAATAATAGGGCATTGTTAATTTAGATCCATCAACAGTCTATGCCGTACCTTTCTTTTATCAAGAAAATCTTTGCGGTGATGAGAGAATTTAAAGCTAACTTTGAGTGAGGAGGCAAACAACTTCATTTGAATTCATTCATTTCTGTTGAGAGGAATAGCATAAAGAGGGCATATGAGAAGTGAAACTTTTTAGTAAGGCAATTTCAGAAAATAAAAAAGGATTTGTTTTTTAGAGCAATCTTAGGTTTACAGAAAAATTGACCAAAAAGTACAGAGAATACTTTCCCATATACTCCCTTAGTCTCCTTCTCACACCCCTCACCATACAGTTTCTCCTATATTATACATTAGTGTGATGTACTTGTTACAATTTTATATTATTACAATATTATATTATTATTAACTAAAGTCCCATAATTTACATTAGGGCTTACTCTATGTTCTATGTGTTTTATCAAATGTGTAATATCATGTATCCAGCATCATAGTATTATACAGAATAGTTTCATAGATGTAGAAATCCCCTGTTCTCCACCTATTCATCCTCCACTCCCTCTTTCTTCTAATTCCTGGCAACCACTGACTTTTTTACTGTCTCCATAGTTTGACTTTTCCATAATATCATCTAGTTGGAACCATACAATATGTAGCCTTTTCACATTGGCTGCTTTTACTTGGTAATATGCATCTAAATTTCATCCGTATCTTTTCCTGACTTGATAGCTCATTTCCTGTTGGTGCTGAATAATATTCTATCATCTAGACGCACCGCAGTGTATCTATTCACCTATTTGAGGATATCTTGGTTGCTTCAAATTTCAGCAACTGTAAATGAAGCTGCTATAAACACCCATGTGCAGATTTTCATGTGGAAATGAGTTTTCAACTCCTTTAGATAAATACCCAGGGGTGTAACTGCTGGATCATATTACAAGAGTATGTTTAGTTTTATAACAAACTGCCAAACTGTTTTTGAAAATGGCTGTATTATTTTTCATTCCCACGAGCAACAAATGAAAGTTCCTGTTGCTCCATATCCTCATCAACATTTGGTGTGGTCAGTGTTCTGAAGTTTGATTGTTCTGATAGATGCATTGCAATATCTCCTTGCTATTTTAGTATGTATTTCCCTGACCACAAACAATGTGGAACATCTTTTCATATGCCTATTTTTCATCTATATATCTTCTTTGATGAGATGTCTATTATGGTATTTGGCCCATTTTTAAATTGGGTTTTTTTCTTGATTTCTAAAGATATTTTGGATAATAATTCATTATTGGATATGTTTTTTGCAAATATTCTCTCCTAGCCTCTGACTTTCATTTTCGTTTCTTAACAGTGTCTTTCACATAGCAGAAATTTTTCAGCTAATCAGTCTGTTGTTTCATGAATTTTACCTTCAGTGTTGTGTCTAAAAAGTCATCACTGGCCGGGCGCGGTGGCTCAAGCCTGTAATCCCAGCACTTTGGGAGGCCGAGACGGGTGGATCACGAGGTCAGGAGATCGAGACCATCCTGGCTAACACGGTGAAACCCCGTCTCTACTAAAAAATACAAAAAACTAGCCGGGCGAGATGGCGGGCGCCTGTGGTCCCAGCTACTCGAGAGGCTGAGGCAGGAGAATGGCGTAAACCCGGGAAGCGGAGCTTGCAGTGAGCCGAGATTGCACCACTGCACTCCAGCCTGGGCGACAGAGCGAGACTCCGTCTCAAAAAAAAAAAAAAAAAAAAAAAAAGTCATCACTAAATCCAAGGTCATCTAGATTCTTTTCTATGTTATCTTCTAAGACTTTTATAGTTTTGCACTTTACATTTAAATCTGTGGTTCACTTTGAGTTAATTTCACTTATTTTTGTGGAAGGTGAAAGGTCAGTGTCTAGATTCACTTTTTGCATATCCAGCTGAATATCCAGCTATTCCAGCACCACTTTTTGAAAAGACTACCTTTGCTCTGTTGTGTTGCATTTGTCCCTTTGTCAAAAGTCAGTTAAGTACATTTATGTGGATCCATTTCAGAACTGTCTATTCTGTTCTATTGATGTATCTGTCCATTCTTTTACCCGCACCACACTGTCTTGTTTACTATAGGTTTATACTAAGTCCTAAAGTTGAGTAGAGTCACTTCAGCTTTCGTTTTCTCTTTCAGTATCATTGCTCTCTGGCTCTTTAGCCTCTCCACATAAACTTTAAAATTAGTTTGTCATTATCCACAAAATAACTTGCTAGGATTTTGATTGGAATCTGTAGATAATTTCATTGAATCTATAGATAAGTGGAGAATAACTGACATCTTGACAATACAGTCTTTATTCTGCCATTTCTGTCTAAAGTGAATATGAAATATCTTTTCATTTATTTAGTTCTTCTTTGATTTCTTTCATTAGTCTTATAATTGTCCTTACATATCTTATACAGATTTGTTAGATTTATACCTAAGTATTTCATTTTTTGTGCTAATATAAGTAGCATTGTGCTTTCAATTTCACATTCTAATGATTTGTTCCCATTCAATAGGAAAACAATTGACTTTTGTGTATTAATGATACAGTCTATAACCTTACTCTAGTGGCTTATTAGTTCCAGGAGGCTTTTGTGTTGTTGTTCTCTTTGGGATTTTTTTTATATCGACAATCACTGTGTCTGTGGACACACGTGGACAATTAACCTGTGAACAAAGAACATTTTATTACATCCTTCCCTATTTGTATACCATTTATTTACTTTTCTTAGCTTATTGTATTAAGCTACTACTTGCAATATGATGTTGAATAGGAGTGGTGAGTTCACTTACCTTGCCTTGTTCTTGGTCTTAGCAGAAAAGCACGTGGTTTCTCACCATTAAATATATTACCTGTAGATTTTTTTTCATCCAGTTGAGAAATTTTCACTATTCCTAGTATACTCAGAGTTTTTATCATGCAAGTCAATCGCTTTTTAAAACCTATTAGACTAGCCATTCTATTTTAATCAGTTTTAAGACAACTAGTTCGGCTCTTCAATTTAGTGGGTTTGTTTTTTTCACTGTAGACATAGCCTTTTGATTCTGGTGAGAAGAGATTAGGTAGAAGCCATTAAGAAAAATTACATATGCAGAATAAAGAGAAGGAAATAAGAAGCTGAATGGAGACTGTGCTGTGTTATAGAAACTGGCCAGTGATGTTGTTGTTATTTTTTAAATAGACAAAAAGGCATACAAATTTATTTAGCATGTATAAAAGGGACTCTAAGAATGAAGACCCAATTCCCAAGGAGTTGTAGAAATGTATAAGCACCATCCTGAGGCCACAGGAAAGAATACAGACTCAGAACATGGCCACAATTAGGTACATCAGGTTTAGTGGCAAGACTGGCTGAGAAAGGAAGAAACTTGGCTAGCAAAGGTGGCCTTGTTGTGTAAATGAAGCCTCCCTCAGAGTAGATGGTAAATGTTTCATTTCAGATTTTTAAAGGCCTCAGACTCTTACTCTGTCCTGGATGAGGTGATGGGATGGAAAGGGGAGGGAGCATGGTTGCATTAATGGAGATTCTCTACAGATGCAAATTTTTCCCACAAAAGACAGTTTTGCAATGCCACTTCTGTTTGCTGGCTAAGCTGCAACTATTTTAAAATACATCAAAGAAATATATTTGGAAGTGAAATATTTTAATTTCCTTCAGTCCCCACTTTGAAACTTAAAACAGGTTTCACGCATTAAAAGGCAAGCTGATAGCTTTGGAGAGATTTAGGTTTAAGAGGTTGTTAAATGGAGATAGACAATGGAGTGAAAGACAAATTGGGATAAATAGAAAAGAGCAAATTTAAATATATTGTCCCATATCTTCTCTAATCAGTATATTAGTCCTGAGAATAGATCGATTCAGTTAAACATTTGTGTCACATTCCAGGAGGTGGCATTGCAGATGGGTTAGGCTTCTACATATGATGTAGACAATCGGATCCCTAATAAGAGGCATTTCTATAGAAACATAAGAAAAACAAAGGTTAATGTCAGGAGCAATCAGTCTATATACTAGTTTTCTAGAGTCTCTGAGGCATTTTCAGATTGCCACTGCAATCCAGATTTTTCTGGATTGTAGTTCAAACCAGGTGTCCAAATGAACTTTCTGAGAAGTCCGAGCATGAGCAGGCAGATACAAAGGTTGTTAAAATAACAGTTGCTGTTATTTTCTCCTGAGGTTTAAATTGCCTAGCTTCAGTTTGAAAAGCTTTTAAGAAAAGCAGTTTTAATTTCTAGCAATTTCAAGTCAGAAACATGGGAGAAAAAAATTGAAAATATTAGAGACATATAGCCAGGAGAAAGATTCAGAATTAAATCTAAATCGTAGCAAATAATAAAAACTGAAAAAGAATAGACAAGGCTAGAATCTGACAACAGGTATGCTATAGTTTCTTTTGAAACATAATTTTTCTCTTTCCAATCCCCTAATTTTACTAAAGACAACATCATAGCAGGAGTAATTTATTTGCACAGTAAGTTTTAGTTTAATTATACTTGATCTGATTATTTGCATAAAATGCATTGAGAGGCCGGGCGCGGTGGCTCAAGCCTGTAATCCCAGCACTTTGGGAGGCCGAAACGGGCGGATCACGAGGTCAGGAAATCGAGACCATCCTGGCTAACAGGGTGAAACCCCGTCTCTACTAAAAAATACAAAAAACTAGCCAGGTGAGGTGGCGGGCGCCTGTAGTCCTAGCTACTCGGGAGGCTGAGGCAGGAGAATGGCGTAAACCTGGGAGGCGGAGCTTGCAGTGAGCTGGCCAGTGCACTCCAGCCTGGGCGACAGAACAAGACTCCGTCTCAAAAAAAAAAAAAAAAATGCATTGGGAATAATTATTTGCTATACAGGCTCTTTTTAAAATTGGCTGTGGTGGAACTTTTATTTAAAAATGAGGACTCTCAAATTAGACCTTTTAAAAGCCTCAAGCCCAGCCAAGGATTTATCTATGCCTGCAGAAAGTCATATGAATTGGGTGAATTCTTCTCTTCTTGAAGTCCTATGGGGCTCGTGGGCCTGTCAGAAAGTGACAATCTTTACTTACCACAGGTCAAGAACCCTGTGAAGGACAAGATACAAGACCAGTTTTTCCAAAGGGCTTTTGTGGGCTCTGTACATCAATCCCAATTCCTCAAAGCCATCTGTTCATATCTGAAAATATCATTGCAATCAAAGACTTGGTAAAATAACCAGTGTCTTCAGTGTGTGCTTTTACAGAAGAAAAGAGATTATTATTGAATTTATGAAAGTAAGTATTGCCATAAATTAAGAATACTCACAAATAGTTTCCAAATTCTGGGAAAAGAAATATGTTTCAAATTTTGCTTACAAGAATATACTTTACTCAGTTGTTAAAAGCTGTAAATAGTTCAAATGGAAAAAAGGTTTTCTTGAATTTGAAAAACAAAAAATAATCAGTAATGTTTTAAACAAAAAAGGTAATAAAATTATGTAAATCTTCTATTAGTTCAGTCTGTGCAATTAATTTCTCTTCTGCTTGATATTGGGTCAGCAATTCTCATGAACACATTAGTTCTCCTGGAGAGTCCTGGAAGTTTTCTCTCTATTCCAATGGCACAGTCTACAAAGTTATCAGAAACCCGCATTCAACAGCACCTGTCAGAATCCTGAGCTGACTTTGAACCAATTTTGAAAGGATCAATGTAAAACAATTGTTTGCGGATGACAAAAGTCTTAGAACATCCACAGTTAAAGACACAATTGCCAAGGAAATTTGGTTATTTCTGTGACTTTAACAATTTAACATAATAATTATAACATAGGCATATCATAATCATAAGAATCTCATACAATTTGGAACACATACTAATAACATACTAATGTAAATATAACCCAAAGAAAGTTAAACACTATTTTATATTTGGGAGTGTTTCTTACATGACTTTAACATATCAAGTAAGCTCAATATGTCTGTCTTGGACTTCTGAAAAGTTAGTTTTAGGACAAAAGACTGAATTTAGAATTTGATTTTGAATTGTCAAATATGAAAGGTTTTAAAACTTCATATCACAAATAGGATCACAGGTCACTATAAAATAAGTCATTTATTTAGCCAAAATGATAATTCAAATATTTCAAAAGAGCAGAAAGCTTTACTCTTTGGCAGAAAGGAGACTCACTTTCCCAAACAATAAAATCTAATAAAGATAGCATGAGGCCAGCAAAATCTTTCTCTCTCCCATTTTTTTTTTAGTTTACTCAAAAGATAAAAATATTTTACTATTTTCTAATATTACACAAAAATCTTGTTTGAAAACAGTAGAGAAAAACTACTTTTTTACCTTTATATCGTATATTATTAAGGCTAAAGCTATTTTTAATATAACCTTATGAATAAATAAACCTTAATCAGTTGAACCGTAAGGTAAGATTTTCATAAAGAGTAGATCAATGCTCCAAGAAAACCCTGTGATTCTAACACAAAGGCCTAGATTCTGGCCCTACATCAATATGCTTTTTATTTTAATGTTTAATTTATTTAAAAACTTAAAAAGTCCATTTAAATTTTAACTAACTTGCTCACATATAGAATTTTTTTATAAGATTAATTTTTCTCAAACCTTTCACAACTTGTTTAAACCTTCAGTTTTCTCCTTTTTTCTTGTCTTTTTTAAAATTTAAAAAATTTTTTTTTGGAGGTGGAGTCTTGCTCTGTCGCCCAGGCTGGAGTGCTGTGGTGCGATCTGGGCTCACTGCAAGCTCCACTGCATCCTGGGGTCACGCCATTCTCCTGCCTCATCCTCCCAAGTAGCTGGGACTACAGGTGCCTGCCACCACGACTGGCTAATTTTTTTCTATTTTTTCAGTAGAGATGGGGTTTCACCATGTTAGCCAGGATGGTTGTGATCTGCTGACTTCGTGATCCACCCACCTTGGCTTCCCAAAGTGCTGGGATTACAGGCATAAGCCACTGTGCCCGGCCCAGTTTTCTCCTTTTTTTACTTAAAGCAATCCTTAAACACTTTTTAACTAGACAAAATTAATTTTCCTTTAATAAAAACTACCTTCCCATCCTTCTTGTAACTTTATGAAAAATACATTTTATCTTTTTATGTACTTTGTATTTAGTAGTTTTAATTATATGTATTAATTGTAATGTTAATTCTTAATAACTAATTTTTAGTGAAAAATAGAAGGTAAGCAATTTTAATTATGTACTAGGTACAGAGCCCAGAGCAAAGAACCATGCCTAGAACTAGGCTTCATTGTTTCCTAATGGCTCAAATCTAAGAATATAAGTTTATAGACAGGTTAAGCAAGTGTCGAAACAAAGTTCTGGTTTTTTTTTTTTTTTTTTTTTTTAGATGGAATCTTGCTCCATCACCCAGGCTGGAGTGCAATGGCATGATCTTGGCTCACTGCAACCTCTGCCTCCTGGGTTCAAGTGATTCTCTTGCCTTAGCCTCCTAAGTAGCTGGGATTACAGTCACGCACCACCATGCCCAGCTAATTTTTATATTTTTAGTAGATACAGGGTTTCACCTTGTTGGTCAGGCTGGTCTCGAACTCCTGACCTCATGATCTGCCTGCCTCGGACTCCCAAAGTGCTGGGATTACAGGCGTGAGCCGCCACACCCAGCCACAAAGTTCTATGTCTTAAAACACCTATCAGAGACTAATTTAGACCAAATGTCTAAATTCTGAAAACATTGCTATTTTATTTTAGCAATAATTTTAAAACTGTTTTTTTTCATCAAAGATTACTAAAATCATGTGAACTTGAAAGGCACTTGGGCTTATTTACTTAATTTATGAGTAAGTCAGTTTGATACCCACACAGGCCAGTGAGTTTAACATTGGTGAGGAAAAAGGATAAAAATGATTCAACAGCAGTATTTGTGAGGCAAAGGGACAGAGGGCTAGTTGGCAACCAGAAGTACACAGTAGGTTGCACATTTCCAATTCAAAAATGTAAATGAAAACATTTTACTCTGTAAATGGAGACAAATGCTTCATATCCCAGAGACACCCCAAAGAATAAATATCTACATTTGAGAGAAGTATGGTTGTAGGTAGTTTTAATAAAATAAGAAGTCAAAAAGTTCTTCAATTGGGGTTAGGAGAAGAGCTAGTACAGCAGAGGTGGGACTGTCCTGTTCACATCTTCTTGGCCTTATCATTTTAGTTTAGTCAAGTAGAAATCCAACTGCCAGTATCCCATCTTTTTTCATCGCTAATGAGAGATGACAAGAGCTGATGTGAAAATACTCCAGTTCCCAAAGTCCTTGAGTAGATGATTCTGTTACATATTCCATACTAACTTCAAGGATTCTCAGCCCATCTTAGCAGATGACTAATAGCACACCCTTACTGGCTCCCTTCTCTTCCTCATCTCACTTGACTACTCCCATAACTGTTTTGTGGGACCGGCTCCCACTTAAGTGACTTGCACTGGAATCCTTGTCTTAAGGTCAGTTTCTGAAGAAACCCAAGCTAGGACAGTTGTTGGTTGTGTCCTTCCTCAGAATTCTATATCCCCTTTGGTCACTATTGTCTCCTGTTTCAGGCGCTCTAGAAAATTCTCCCTTTATTTGACCTGGGACCTATCATTCTCACCCTGCCGTTGCCAGGTCACTGCAATCAGAGCACATCATCTGATAAATCCTTCACAATACAGAGGAAATTTGTTAAATGTGGTATTAACTCTCCAAATGTGTTTACATTTTTAAGAGGACCATTGGGAAAAGAACTCAGGGGTGAATTCCTAATTGTGAAGTTTCAGGCTCCGTGTCGCCTGTATAAAGAAGATTATTTTGAACAGGCCTTCTCACATCCATCACTTCTGACTCTGGAACTTCTTGGACCATTTGGAAGAAAAAGAGCAGATAAACTAGTTACTCTTTAATGACAAGTCGAATTTGGAAATTAGGTAGAAAGGCAGTGGAAGGGGAATTTGAAGGAAAGCCAAGAAATTTAGCATAAAGTAGCAAAAAGAATAAATAGCATGTTCATGGATTCTGTGGCACTTTTCTCCAGATTTTAACATCTCCACGTTTTAACATCTTTAAAATCTCTGAAATAGAATGCATAGTATAATCAATAACACCTCTTAATTGCTGTTGCCATGTGGCAATCACAGCATCGTTGTCATTGCCTGTGATGTGAAACTGGGTCAAAGCTATCATGTTGTTGTCACTTCAATTGAATTGTGTGCACTGTTGGTGCAACATATGTTGATCTTAATTGCTGTTTAAAATGTCATCAAAATATAACACTATAATTTAGGATTGAAACAAATAGTTATTATGTATGCAGAAAGGGATGGGAACAAATCAGCAGGGTACAAATTTGGTATTTGTGAAGCAACCATTTGTCATTAGATGGATGACCCTAAATTTCCAGTTTTCTTGGAAAGCAACAATAAAATGCTTTATAGGATGTAAGAAAGGAAGATGCTCACAAGTAAATAAAGTTATATTATATTTTGTTACTGAAATTCATGCAAAAATAGATTGCCTGTCATACACAAAGCAACAGTGGCAAGAGAAATTGCCAAATTCCTCATAATAGATGAAAGAAATATCAGCACAATAAGACCCTGGAACGAATGATTCATGCATTGCATAGTATTATCATTAAGATGTACAACATCAATTTATCAGAAACATCCTGCTGATTGAACAGAGTACACTTAACTTCCAGCATGATGCAAGGGAGGAAAAATGATAATATGTGTTTAATTAAAGAGGTAATGCTAGGGATGAGGGAGTGGTTTTCCTTGGCAAGACTTAAAATCATACTGCCTATACGAATGGAACTTTAAGGAGTCCAAGATTATGAATTTGGGGTATCAAAAGCAGCATATTGCTCTGATCTTATGTCTTAACTGCTGATTGCTGAAGTCGCCACCATATTTAATTTGTGTGACTGTAAAACAATGTCTAAGAATAAGAACTTTATGTGGGCAAAGTATATGAACAGACACTTCTCAAAAGAAGATATTTATGCAACCAACAAACATATGAAAAAATGCTCATCATCACTGGTCATTAGAGAGATGCAAATCAAAACCACAATAAGATACCATCTCATGCCAGTTAGAATGGCGATCATTAAAAAGTCAGGAAACAACAGATGCTGGAGAGGATGTGAAGAGATAGGAACGCTTTTACACTGTTGGTGGGAGTGTAAATTAGTTCAACCATTGTGGAAGACAGTATGGCAATTCCTCAAGGATGTGGAACCAGAAATACCACTTGACCCAGCAATCCCATTACTGGGTTTATACCCAAAGGATTATAAATTATTTTACTCTACAGACACATGCACACATGTTTATTGCAGCACTGTTCACAGTAGCAAAGGCTTGGAACCAACCCAAATGCCTATCAATGATAGACTCAATAAAGAAAATGTGGCACATATACACCATGGAATACTATTCAGCCATAAAAAAAGGATGAGTTCCTGTCCTTTGCGGGGACATGGATGAATCTGGAAACCATCATTCTCAGCAAACTAACACAAGAACAGAAAACCAAACACCGCATGTTCTCACTCATAAGTGGGAGTTGCACAATGAGAACACATGGACACAGGTAAGGGAACATCACACACCAGGGCCTGTCAGGGGGTGGGGGCCTAGGGAAGGGATAGCATTAGGAGAAATACCTAATGTAGATGACAGGTTGATGGGTACAGCAAACCATTATAGCACATGTATACCTGTGCAACAAACCTGCGCATGTATCCCAGAACTTAAAGTATAATAAAAAAAAATTTTTTTAAAGAACTTTTTCAAAGGTATTATTAAGAGTGAACCACAATAGTGGATGGATAATGACTATGGTGACAGAAGACTGATTAGAAGTCTTCTGGAATAGACATCTGAGAATCTACCATATATTCTGGTTCTCAATGATTCCATGGACATTTGCCTGAAAAGTTAAATAAGAATCTCATCTATTAGTGATGTGGTTGTTAATCATGATAGTATGACTAGACTATTACAACTCTTTAATGTTTCAGTCAACAAACCATTTAACCATATGTAGAAAAAATATGATTCCTGGTTCTTGTCTGAAACCTTCTACCGAGAAATTTTGGAGAGATCAAGAAAGTGCCAGCATCAAAACTTATAAAATGAAGACAATAATTATGCACACTCTACAGAAATATGCATTGCTGACATTCTTGATGGCCCAGGAGACATTATTTTGTGGAAAAATATGGGTGCCAAAAACTCTAAATTTAAAAGAGATTCAGAAAAATTGAACTCTGAAGTGAAGCAGTTTTAGGAAGACATTAGCCAATTTATTACACATGTATTTCCCCTTTAATATATGTACACAATACTGACACATTAGTAAATATATATATGTTGAAATAAGTCAAGAATTTTACCAATAAAGATAAAATAAAAATTCTAAGTGATAAAAAGCATTGTGTTATACTTTGTTTTTTTGTTTCAAGGCAAAAAGCATTACTAGAGATAAAGGTCAGTGCATGGTAATAAAAGATTTCATTGACCACTCATATATAAAAGTCTAAATGTGTATGACAGTAGCACAAGAAGAAAAATTCACAGAGTAGATTTTAACATACGTTTTTCAATAACTGCAAAAATCTGTCAGGCAATGAAAATCAGCAAGGATGCAGAAATTTGAACAAAACAATTAACAAACATGGTTTAATAAACCTGTATGAAACATTTGTACTCAACAACTGCAAAATGCATATTCTTTACAAGCTCACATGAAACATTTGCAAAATGTTAATATACTGGGTCATAAAACAAGTCTCAACAAATTTAAAGTGATTGAAGTCATTCAGAGCATATATTCTGATTAAAATTAAATTATTCTAAAAATCTGTAAAAAAAGATAAATAGAAAATCTCTATGTTTAGAAATTAACCAATACATTTCTAAATAAGTCACCTTAGGACAAAGATGAAATCTTGATGGAAGTTAGATGATTGAAAAGGAGGAAAATTCTATCAATATCCACACAATATATGATTTGTGTATACAGAAAATTCAAAAGAATCTACAGATATAATTTTAGAGTTAATAAGAGATGTTACAAAAGTATTAGAATCAGAGTTTAGCAAGGTTGCTGGATTCAAAATCAATATACAAAAATTAATTATACTTCTATATAACAGCAAAACCAATGAAGAAAAAGGTATTTATTCTAGTATCAAAAAATACCAACTAAATAGAAATAAACCTAGTGAAACATGTATAAGATTGTAATGTTTAATACAGAAACATTAAAGATACATAATTAGATTAGAACACAAGTATAAAGATGCCAAATCTCCCTAAATCTTACCTAAAGATTTAGTGTCATTCAAATTCTCAACTAGGGTGTGCATGTGTGTGTGTGTGACTTGACAAGCTCATTCTAAAATGTATACAGAAATACAAAGAAGACCTATTCTACTTGACATCAAGACTTACTATAAAGTTGTAGTAAAAAACATAAAAAGATTATCTATTGATGAAGCAGAGATAGAACCATAAGATGGAATGGAGTCCAGAAACAAGCCCACCCACAAAGGGACACTTGATTTGTGACAGAGCTGGCCCAGCAGAGCAGTGGTAAAAGAATAAGATGTTCAGTAAATGTTGGTGGAATTTGGTAGACATATGGAAAAAAATGAAAGAAAACTCTCATTATTAACAAGCTCCCAGTTAATTACAGTCAATGGTGCAAAACCACAAAGAAAAATCTCCATGCCTGCAGCTTACAGAAATATTTATTAAATCATAAGGAGCATAAAGTTTAATAAATGATTTATTAAAATTTAAAACCTCTTCATTGACACTAGAAGATAGGAAAAAGATAAGCCATAGAGTAGAAGGTATTTGCAATAAATTTGCATGAGAAACTGATACACTACCAAAAATGAGCAGTTTCTCTTTCTCTGGCATGCTTCTTCCTTCCTCCCACTAACACACACTTAAGGGTTTGTTTTGTTGTTATTTTGAGGTTCACGTACTTAGTAACTGCTGAAAGGTGAATATGAGTATGTCTTTGATACTTACGAAAATAGAAGTGCTCATTTGTTACTGAATCTATAATAATCAATTTTCCATAAGATGTTTTTGTTCATACATTTAAGTGAGGGACTTAGGAAAAATGCAAAAGGAAAGTGAAAAGATATCCTGGATGAAAACTGCGGTGATTCCTGGCTCTTAACAAAGAAGAAAAAGTGAGTAATTTAACCTCATGAAGTATAGGGGAAACTGATTCTGAAAAGGAAGGTAGAAGAAGTTCAAGTAAGAAAGGAAAATGAAAAAAATGTACAACATAACTGAGAAATGTTGAAAGGTAGTATCTGAATGATTGGCATAGAAATATTCCTGCAATAGTGAGAAAAACAGGCAAATAATGGTAATTCTTGGGTTCTTAGAGGAACTCTAAGAACTCAGAAGGATCCTAATCTTGGATGGCAAGAGTTTTCAAGTTTACATGAATAACGGAGCCACCAAATTAGCCCTAGGAGAAGCCCTTTATTTTTAACAATGGAATAATATTAAAATAAATTGAGAAAAATGAGAAAACATAGCTTTTCTTGGAGAGTTGAATATAGGTTACATAAAAAAATACATGGGAAAATTAACATCAGGAACAAATTCTAACTAGAGAGAATCTGAAATTGTCGACATGCAGAAATGAAAAAATGGTATCCCCACTTCATAAATAGGATCATTTTTATTTCTTTACCTTCTGAGTTTCAGTCAATTTATTTTTGTTTTTTTCATTTGGAGACTTCTGATTTAAAGAGAAAAAAGAGTTTGGAAGACTGTAAAATGTGTAAGAGCAGGAATTCAGATAGTTGGTGTTTACTCTGTTTTTACAAATAGAAGTGGTAATTAACATATATCATTTAATAAAACAAATAGAAGTGGTAATTAACATACATCATTTAATAAAATTGTGGCAGTAGTCAAAGTCAAAAAAAAGTTTACAACCAATAGCCTTATTTTTTCCCTAGAAAAATCTTCTAGTTTATATCTGTATAATATATTTTTGATAATTTTCCACGTTGTGGATTTTTGTTTTATTTTTTCTGCTGCTAACCTTTTGGTCATTTCATAAATATTAGCACCAGCTTCAGGGAGGAGGGCTGAGGGAAACTAAATAAGTGCATTTTTCTTTTTTTTTCTTTTTTTTGAGACGGAGTCTCGCTCTGTCGCCCAGGCTGGAGTGCAGTGGCCGGATCTCAGCTCACTGCAAGCTCCGCCTCCCGGGTTTAGGCCATTCTCCTGCCTCAGCCTCCTGAGTAGCTGGGACTACAGGCGCTCACCACCTCGCCCGGCTAGTTTTTTGTATTTTTTTTTTTTTAGCAGAGACGGGGTTTCACTGTGTTAGCCAGGATGGTTTCGATCTTCTGACCTCGTGATCCGCCCGTCTCGGCCTCCCATAAGTGCATTTTTCTACTGTGCTTCCTGTTAATCCTACCCTGGAAAAAGTCCAGTAACAAAGAAATTTAATATTATTGACTAAAATGATGGTGTTGTTCAGATTACTTCTACACATTAAGGTTAGAAAACTCAGACGCCTGCATAGGCCTTGCAGGTAAGGTAAATGAGTGCTTGGGACACTCATTGGTGGGCACTATGGCAACCCTGGGTAGTACATACTTTCTCCAAAGGGATTCCAGTATTTTAATTTGCACAAAGTAACTGATGACTGAATTAGGCTCACAGGCTGCCAGTTTACAGTATCTGCATCATTAACCTTGGTAATAAAAGATGCATATGCTTAGATGTCATAAAAATATAGTTGCTGAAACAATGTATGACATAGTTTCACTCTAGTGTACTAATGCAGTTACCAGCTAGTTGACACAAACAGTACCAAATAGGGACAGAAACAAATGCTTTAAGCAAACCATGACACGTAATTAACAAGTGAAAATTTGAGACCATCTGGTTCATGATCATTTATAGGAAAGTAACTTTTATGTAAAACCTGCCCGAACTATGGGAGGCTGAGGCAGATGGATCACCTGAGTTTGGGAGTTCGAGACCAGCCTGACCAACACGGAGAAACCCCGTCTCTACTAAAAATACAAAATTAGCTGGGCATAGTGGTGCATCCCTGTAGTCCCAGCTACTCGGAAGCCTGAGGCAGGAGAATAGCTTGAACCTGGGAGGTGGAGGCTACAGTGAACCGAGATTGCGCCATTGCACTCCAGCCTGGGCAACAAGAGTGAAACTCCGTCTCAAAAAAAAAAAAAAAAACCTGCCCAAAACTTAAACTGACCCTCCTAAGTGTGTGTTCAGATCTTTCCTCAACAGGTGCTCAAGAACCATTTTTCATTGTTGCAAGTTATTTTTGAGGACAAAGAGATAAATATGCTCTCTTTAGGGGTCTATGTTTACAATATGAGTTTCTGTAACTTTCTAATGGAACAGATTATTGGAACAAATCCCAAATAATTTCACATATTAAATTGGGAGATTGTTGTTGTTTTTCAAGAGGTGATATTTTCTTATGATGCATATATTTAAGCTTTATGTTGGTTATATTTGCTCATTGTTTTTTTTCAGGGAAAATTTCATGGAAATCCAATGCATGTAGCTGTGGTTATTTCAAACTGTTTAAGGGAAGAGAGGAGAATATTGGCTGCAGCCAACATGCCTGTCCAGGTAATATTTTCTGACCTTGTGATCTTGTTATCACCTTGAACTCAATTTTTCTGAAACAGAAATTCTTATCTTTGGCAGGGTACAATGGCTCACACCTGTAATCCCAACACTTTGGGAGGCCAAGGTAGGAGGATCATTTGAAGCCTAGAGTTTGAGAGCAGCCTGGCCAATGTAGCAAGACCCTGTCTCCAAAAAAAAAAAAATTTAAAAATTAGCTGGATATGGTGGCACATGCCTATAGTCCTAGCTCTGTGGGGACTGAGATAGGAGGATCACTTGAGCCCAGCAGTTCAAGGTTGCAGTGAGCTATGTTCACACCATAGACTCCAACCTGGGTGACAGAGCAAGACTCTGTGTCTTTAAAACAAGGAAGGAAGGAAGGAAGGAAGG